>NW_028281206.1:1495000-1739923 GCF_059751285.1 Brachycentrus maculatus
CTGTCTGGGTCCTCGCAGTCTACTCTTTACTTAGAGAAGCGATTCCCAATTAAATTTGAACACATTCATGACATACGGCATAAAAATAAGCCTTTTTACAACTACCGAAACGAAGACTCCGCGACCCATTGCAGGCCTAACACTTCGCGACAGAGAAAGAAACTCTGAAATAAGAAGAATCTGCCATGTCGAAGATGTTGTGCGATGGGGAAGAGTAAGAAGACGTTTCTGGAGAGATAATGTGGGACGAGCAGATTCGGTTCGAGCGGTGAGGATAGCAGCAGACAGCAGCATAAGGGTAACAGACCCCCAGGAAGACCACCTAAACGATGGAGAGACAGCTGGTCTTCCACCTCCCAGGAGCGGACTTCGAGAATAACAGGACACAGTCCTAGCTAAAGAAGTAGAAGCATTCAACTCGAATCTCAAACTACATATCGCTCACTACTTTCAACAACGTCATATATAAAAAATCGTCAATTTTCTGTTGTGCATGTTTTCGAAATGCCCAGAAAATGTACTATATCCCAGCAAAAGCGGCATATTTTCAACTTAATATTTACCCGCTACAGGGCAAAAAGTGTTGTTTTTGAATTTTGAAGAAAATTATTTAATTATTTTTTTTAAACATGATAAATATTTTTCAAATGGAGAAAAAACATTCAGGTTTTACCTAAAAGATCTGTTGCACAGTAAAAAGTTCAATAAGTGGCTTGATATTTATTTTTAACACACCACATTATATTTTTAAACTTTAAAAACGATCTCCTGAAAAATCAAGTTTTTTGATATATGACGTTGTTGAAAGGAGTGAGCGATATCAGGTCAAATAATCCAATTCGTCAAACGAGACCCCTCTTTGAATTTAGTCACGAAAACTTGTTAATTTTTTGTTTGATTTGTGTCCACAATAATACCGAAGCGATTCATAATCGTGAAAAAAAGTGGTTGACAACTCGATGAGGTGTTTGACCCGGAAAAATGAAGAATTACGTCTTGTTCTTGCAAAAAAAGCCGACTGGCACGACCGACGCACATCCGACCTGAAATATAACTACGCATTGTGATGGTAATTGCCAAAGAAAAAAATTAAAATGCAAGCGACACTTAAGACCTATATTTTTCAATTATCTAACCCTAATCGAAACAGATATCTGGAGATTTGTAGAATGACAAAAACCGCCTACGTAGCGCGTGCTGTCCGAGCAGGCGAAGATAGGCTAAGAACTGGATTTAGATATTCTTCTTCTTCTAAACATTATCTGCACCCAATGGTGGTGCATAAGGCACTGCATCGTATTGACGCAGTGTCGTCTTGATTGTTACTTACATAAAGGCAAGGTGATTACTCCTGCGCATCAGGGACCAGTCCAGGGTAATAATATTAAATAAATATTAGAGTGTAAAATCACCGTCTCCGTGGTGTAATGGTTAGCGTGTTTAGCTACCGTGCTGGAGGTCCCGAGCGTGATTCCCGGGGGGGGGGTGAAAATAAATATTAGTGATTTTACAGTGTAGTATTAATTCAATATTATCCTGGACTTGTACCTGCAGCGGAGGGCTGATCACCTTTCCTTCATGTGTAAATGACCAAGATAACACTGCGTTTATATGATGTAGTGCCCTATGTACCACTGGGTGCGTATAAGGATAAAATAATAAAATCACTATTATTTACTTTCACTAGATAATATATTATTAGTTAAATGTGTGTTTTAGAAGGAAATTGTTATTTTTTTTTAAAAAGAGAAATATTGATGTTTTTATTATTTACACAAATATTTCAATTTCTGTGAGTCTAAGCGGATCATAATTAGAAAAAGGTATCAAATTGTGTTAGAGTGGGTTGGAACCGAGACACTCTGACTTAAGAGTCCACGACATTAACCACGGGACCACAGCCCAACACTAATAAGCAAACGAATACACTAAATAGCAAACAAATCAGTTTAGTTAATGAAGGGTCAGTGGCCCGTGAATCATCCAGGGACTCTAGTGACGCGTGACGGGATGTGAGCCTCGTGTGAAGGGAGACCGTCCAGTATGTGGTGTACGTCACCTCTTCAACCATGCGAGGTACTAACTCCATAACTGTTATTGTCGATCGCGATTGCATGAAAGCAATATCAATGCAGCTACCATATCGGCACTGGCAACAAAACGTTAAGTCGAAAATATGCAATTTTGTCTTAAATAATTTTCTCCTTGTTTCCCTTCCGTACGTTAGTGTTGGTGCCAGACCTTTGTCGTGCACTGCCAGTTCGCAAAGAATGCGAGCTGTAAACATGATTATCTTTTAAAAATATTTCTAACATTTTTTTTTGAAATTTTACAGAATAGATATATAAATACATATACAATAATGAGTAACAAAACAGGTATTTATAACACTCCATTAACAAAATTTCGCATATCGCTCACTCCTTTCAACAAAGTCACATATCAAAAATTGTCGATTTTCAGTTATGCGTGTTTTCGGAATGCCCCGAAAATGTACTATATCCCAGCAAAAAAGGCATATTTTAAATTTAATATTTACTCGCCACAGGGCAGAAAGTGTTGTTTTTGCATTTTGAAGAAAAGGTATTGTTTAATTATTTTTTGACATCTCATTAAAGATGAAGAAGAATATGGAAGTCTGGGCATTTACGGGGCTGACGACCGTCATAGGCTGGTTTAAGTGATCACTTTACACACGTGTAACATTCACCAATTCTAACCATTATTGACAACCACACTACTCAAATTCTTGGAAGTTCTGTATATATGAACCAATTTAGAAACCTTGTTCTTGAGAATCACTAGAACTTCACTAAAGACATCTATTGGTGAGATGTAAAGAAGCTTTTTACTAAGCAGAAACTCTTATATTAGTATTGTTTAATTATTTTTTAAGCATACGAAATATTTTTCAAATGGAGAATAAACATTCAGGTTTTACCTAAAAAGATCTGGTGCACAGTAAAAAGTTCAATAAGTTGCTTGATATTCATTTTTAATACATTTTATTATAATTTTAAACTTTAAAAACGATCTGAAAAATCAAGTTTTTTGATACATATTTTTTTTCTTTAATTAGCTTATATTACACTAATATAAACTATTATTTGCACTTAATTTATATTATATATATTTATATATTTACATCTTCTTACAGTGAATAAAACATTTATTTTCTCAGACTCTTTTCACTCTTTATCCATTCAGGCATCTCATTATACATTTTCAAACCCTTATACATTAAACAATTTTGTTTTTTTTTTCAACAATGGCAGTCTTATTTTATCCTTATTTCTAGTAAGATGTCCATGAAAATTTTTGTTTAACACTATTTTATCATTAAAATATTTGGGTATATGACGTTGTTGAAAGGAGTGAACGATATGTAATTTAATATAAATACCAGGAAGAGGGACGGGAGGGAGGAAAAGGGGAAAAGGGAAAGATCAAGGCTTAAGTCAAAGACAAATTATGTGAAAATTGGGACACACCATGATATAAATATCGACTTTGACGCGATCTCAGTGCGTTTTAATCATATTAGCAAACATTATTAATATATTATTAGATTAAAACCAATATTTTTAGCTATTCCACTTTTTTTATTTGACCAGCGACCGGGTTTCGTCGTTACCGACATCATCAGACTGGTGTCGATGATGTCGGTAACGACGAAACCCGGTCGCTGGTCAAATAAAAAAAAGTGGAAAAGCTAAATATATTGGTTTTATATTATTTTTTGACATCTCGTCAAAGATGAAGAAGAATATGGAAGTCTGGGCATTTACGGGGCTTACGACCGTCATAGTCTGGTTTAAGTGATCACTTTACACACGTGTAACATTCACCAATTCTACCCATTATTGACAACCACACTACTCAAATTCTTGGAAGTTCTATATATATGAACCAATTTAGAAACCTTGTTCATGAATCACTAGAACTTCACTAGAAACATCTATAGATGTCTCTAGTGAAGTTCTAGTGATTCATGAACATCTATAGATGTCTCTAGTGAAGTTCTAGTGATTCATGAACAAGGTTTCTAAATTGGTTCATATATATAGAACTCCCAAGAATTTGAGTAGTGTGGTTGTCAATAATGGGTAGAATTGGTGAATGTTACACGTGTGTAAAGTGATCACTTAAACCAGCCTATGACGGTCGTCAACCCCGTAAATGCCCAGACTTCCATATTCTTCTTCATCTTTGATGAGATGTCAAAAAATAATATGAAAATAACTCCTGTAATTGGAGATAATCCAGATTTTGTGAACAAGTATTTGGACACACTCAAAATGTTGTAAATATTGGTTTTAATCGAATAATATATTAAAAATGCAATTCCATCACGAATTGTCAGTGGATAATATAAATCTATATATTAGTAAACGTTTAACACTGTCAACTGGGCATTTTTTTCATCCAATATTTTCTTCAATTTTGCCCTCGAGACGCCTTGTACTTGAAAAACGCTGGCTTGACGAGTTTTGGCGGAAGTACAAACATACAAAATTGATTCTGTAATAAACTATATACCGCTCATTTATTTACATACTTATTTTATTCAATTATCTCGAGAAATGTGGAGCAAACAGTATTATTCCTTTTATTATTTTTTCGTGTCAAGATCAGTCGCCATTTGTGTTAATATAAAATTTTATCTTAGGATTTTTCCCGAAGGTCTCGTCGCATTGTGTCCGGGCCTTTATTAAATTGCGCGGGTAAACCTCGTTTAGCGCCGGTTCTATTTACGCCTATTCACAACTACGCCGGTTGGTGTCGCCCTTGGGTTTCCCTAATAAGAATCAGAAGAGTTGATGGAGGAATTAGATCGCTCTCAATCAGAATATCCAAAGAGAAGGCTGGGAAAGAAAATTATGGGAAAAGCCTAAAACCCAAATTCTCAGGGAGGGGGGGGGGGTGAAAATAAAAATTTGTGATTTTACACTTTTTTTTAAAATTTACCCTGGACTGGTCCCAAAAGCGCATGAGTGATCACCTTGCCTTCATGTAAGTAATGACCAAGATAACACTGCATCAACAAGATACAGTGCCCTATGCACCGTTGGGTAAAGGTTAGAACAAGGAGAAGAAGATGTGTAAAAAAACATGTTTGAATGTTCTTAGAATTTTGACACGTAGCCCAACCATATATCGTCCGTTATTTTAGTGTCACTGAAGCGCAGGAGTGATCGCCTTGCTTTCATGTAAGCAACGATCAAGATAACACTGCGTCAAAACGATGCAGTGCCCTATGCACCATTGGGTGCGGATAAAAGTATGAAAAATGAAAATGATGTTTTACGAAAACGGTGCCGTATAAATTAGTCATTATTTTTATCATCATTAGATAAAATGATGATTGCTACACCATGAAGGCGATGCGATGGAAGGTTTTTTTACGCCGTTGTCTTTACGAAACTCCGGCGTAAAACGATGTTTACCAGTACATTATTCCATTGAAGGTTTGTAGGTTGGCGTCAACGTGTATATGTGAACCTGCGCTCATGGGCCCATTGTTCCTTTCGCATTTGGGGCAATTTTAATTTTGTGCAAATTCGACGTCTGCCATCATCGGTGTTTGATATGCAGAACCGTGTCTAAACGACATACGGACATTTCTCTTCGCGACCATTGACGTCACGGATTTTAGATGCAATGGTTCATTGTCAGACGGGAGGAATATCTAATTTAACATACTCAACCCATAAAAGATTGTATAAGACTCGTTTTGGGTTTATAACAGCCGATATAATCAATATTTTCATTCATCATTTTCTTTTGGAAAATTTGCATTCGTAAATACGTTGTTTTCGTAAGTTGGTAATGAATGACGTCACAGAAACGATGAACTTATTTTAATATTTGTAACATTGCTAAATTATTGGCGGCTCTATTTGTTGATGTCTATGGATCTTTATCAATAGTTATTTTATATTGATTTCTCAACATAGATGAAGAAGAACTTAATTAACCTTTACGATCTATATATGTTCAAGCCCTCGTCCGCACTCGATGGTGCCTCTTTCACGTTCATGCATCTCCTCATACATATTATTATTAGACAAAAACGACTATTGCTACATCATGAAGGCGATGAAAGGTTAATAAAATACATACTTAATAATAGGCGATAAACGTGAAGGAGGCGAGGAGCGTATGTCAGGACAGAAGAGTGTGGCGTTCTATTATTTCTGCCTATCCCTGCGGGGAAACGGCGTGATGGTAGTAGTAGAAGTAGTACTTAATACGTTGATCCATACGAGATTCGAACTCGGTACCTGCTGCATGGTAGCCGAATGCGGCCTATCCACCGTTAAGATATAATGTAGGCACGAAGTGATTAAGTCATTACGTACAGTTTACGCCGAGGCCCGCAGTTATCTGCCTATCCCCGCGGAGATAATCAAGCCCGTTAGGCGCGCGGGAAGAAGCCGCAGAAGTACGGGCGGAATGCGGAGCGCACTCGTGCAGAAGAGTGTCAAGGAGCGTCATGTTGCGCGCGCCGTGTGTGGCATGTCGCCCACTCCTTTCAACAACGTCTTATATCAAAAAACTTGATTTTTCAGGAGATAGTTTTTAAAGTTTAAAAATATAGTAAAATGTATCCAAAATAAATATCAAGCCACTTATTGAACTCTTTACTGTGCAACAGATCTTTTTAGGTAAAACCTGAAGGTTTTTTTCTCCATTTGAAAAATATTTAGTATTTTCAAAATAATAATTAAACAATACCTTTTCTTAAAAATGCAAAAACAACACTTTCTGCCCTGTAGCGGGTAAATATTAAGTTAAAAATATGCCGCTTTTGCTGGGATATACAGTAGTACATTTTCTGGGCATTCCTAAAACATGCATAACTGAAAATTGACGATTTTTTATATATAACGTTGTTGAAAGGAGTGAGCGATGTGTGGTCGGTAGACGAGATAGTGATCTAGTGGGGAAACCTTGATGAAGCAACGCATAGTTAACTTAACTTAACTATGTACTTCCTCTAATCCCATATCCACACATATTTTTCTACATTTATTTGTTCTACCGATCTTTCCTTACTAGTTCGTTTCTTATTACTTTTTGACATCACATCAAAGATGAAGAAGAATATGGAAGTCTGGGCATACACGGGGCTGACGACCGTCATAGGCTGGTTGGAGTGATCACTTTACACACGTATGCGATCATTGTTGTGACAGCATTTTATTCCGTTATTTTATCAACAAAAAAATATTCAATTTTACAGTATTACAATTTACACACACATATAAATAAAATTATCTAACTAACTAACTAACCATCACTTCTTCTGCAGGGGTAGGCAGAGAGAATAGAACGCCACACCGAACTGTCTTTGCAAACAATTTTCGCCTCTTCACATTTGTGCATCTCATACATTATTACTTATTATTTATAACCCTTATCCGCACCCAATGGTGCATAGGGCACTGCACCGAATTGACGCAGTGTTATCTTGACCATTACTTATATGAAGGCAAGGTGATCACTCTTGCGCTTCAGGAACCAGTCCGGGTTATATTAAATAAATATAACAGTGTAAAATTACTGTAAAACATGGCACGATCAGGTATGCCAAATACTTGAAAGTAGTCAGGTTAGGAGTCGTAACAATCGGCGGGTATGTATGAGGAGATGCATGAACGTGGAAGAGGCGAAGAATTTTTGCAAGGACATAGTGGTGTGGCGCTCTATTCTCTCTGCCTACCCCTGCGGAGAAGCGGCGTGATGGTTAGTTAGTTAAAATTACTTTTGCATCTCATACATACCCGCCGTTTATTCCGACTCCTGACCTGACCATTTTCGATTATTTGAAATATGAACTTGAAAGAGGTATTTTTTTTCCACAAGCGATATTATGCGGCTTGTCGGTAGAGTGATTTGTATTGTACATTATTTTTACATCTTCTATTTTTACATTATATATAATATGAACATAAGGATTATTTTTTAAACTTCATTCAAGGAAGCTAGTCAGCACTAAGGACGGCTGAGTAAATACATATGCGTCATTACTAATATGTTGGTACACACAGTATAGACATCGCTCACTCCTTTCAAGAAAGTCATAAATCAAAAAACTTGATTTTTCAGGAGATCGTTTTTAATGTTTAAAAATATAATCCAATTTATTAAAAAATAAATATCAAGCCACTTATTGAACTTTTAACTGTGCAACAGATCTTTATAGGTTAAACCAGAAGGTTTTTTCTCCATTTGAAAAATAACTAGTTTATTTTTAAAAAAATAATTAAATAATACCTTTTCTTCAAAATGCAAAAACAACACTTTCTGCCCTGTAGCGTGTAAATATTAAGTTAAAAATATGCCGCTTTTGCTGGGATATAGTACATTTTCTGGGCATTCCGAAAACAAGCACGACTAAAAATTGACGATTTTTGATTTATGACGTTCTTGAAAGGAGTGAGCGACATGTGAGACCTAAATAAAAGCTGACTTCTTTAAAATAAGTCGTTTTTAATTCGTTTTTTTTTGGATTCGATCATTACGAGTTTGGTTTGGCATATTTCGAATTTCTAGATTACGCGACTTCGATGGCTTGATGTCACATCACTACACTTCTTCAAACCCTCGTCCGCACCCGATAGTGCATAGGACACTGCATTATATAAACGCAGTGTTATCTTGATCGTTAACACACGAAGGAAAGGTGATTAGTCCTCCGCTTCGGGTACCAGTCCAGGGTGATATTAAATAAATATTGGATGGTGAAATCACTAATATTTATTTTCACCCCCCATGAGACTCGAACCCGGGACCTCCTGGGTGTAACAGGCATCAATTGTTATATATACACAACAAGACAGGGGTTGAAAACCATGATTTTATTTTTTTTTGCAAAATTAATAAAAGTTGAATGAATTGCATTATATATAATAATAATGAATAAATAAGAAATAAAATATAAACTAACTACCACACTAACCACACGCCATACTATATGAGTGAAATATCACTTTTATTACTTTGACCCCCCCCCCTGGGAATCGACCCCGGGTATATTTAATGTGCTCAACTCCAGAAGAAGCATCTAAGAAGCTCTACAGCGAGTGTTTTAGCCTAGAATTATCACTCATGAATTACATGAAATTATACTTTAAACATAAAGAGTAAATCCACTCACAAGTAGGCATAGGCTATGAAACTTATAAAGTTGAAGCCTAAGTAGGGACATGATTAACGGTGTTGCATAAGCCGTAGCTAGATTTCAGAGTAACTTGGACGTTAGGTAATTAAAAAAGAAGCACCTATCATTTTCATACGAAAAAAGATGGCAAAATATAGCGAAAAAAGAAAGCATTTTGTTCGTACGGCACCACATCTTTCTATGCCATTACGGCAGCCTGGTCTAACACTTAACCCGCATAGAAGTCGTGCTGCTTTATGGGTCAACTGTTTGTGAAATCTCATTCATCGCTCGGTACGCATATCTGATCGGACTTACGCCGAGGTCAAAAGATCATACTCCTTTCAAATGCCGGCCGAGGTCTGAGGCCCAGAGACAATACCGCAGATGGTAGGCAATTTGCGTCTTCGACTGCATTCATCTCGCTCTACTGTAGATCGTAGTTGACACGCGTGACGTAACGATGACGGGGTTTAGTAACGAAAGCCAATGCGTGCCGTCGAACCGGCATACAAAACTGTTAGCAATCTATCAGTCAGTTTGGCATCGAATCGGCAGCTTACTCTGGGACCAGTGGTTCCCAAAGTCGTTGTTACGGACCCCCAGGGGTCCCGGGATATTTCGGGGAGTCCGTTGAAAATTAATATTGATTTAGGGGTCCCTGAACAACGTCAGAGGGTCGGTGCAAGATTTAATTAAAAAAAAATTAAATGTGACACATGGTTGTCAAAAATGGAAGTTATAATAAATAACAATGAAAAATATGAATAACAATAAATAACAATGAATAACAGTAGCTAATTTTAAAACGAATTTCGTCAACGGTAATAATGCCATCTTCCTCACTCTTTATTTAATTTTTTTAATCAGGAGTAAGACACCGAACGGGCAGAAAATACTTCTCCAACAAAATGTTTTATTCATATTTTATTTTTACGTCACCATTTACCTACCATTCAACACATCAATTATGTAATGTTTCTATTATGCATTTATGCAGTTCAGTCACCAAGGGCCCTATGGTAAGTTTTGACTTGAAGGGATCCGTGTGACAAAAGAGTTTGGGAACCACTGCTTCAGACCAAAGTAACCACGATTGGTCTGTACAGTACCCCAATTATAGATTTGGACTTGCATGGGATCTCTCTGAAGGCACAGTAAGGTAACTTAACCGTACATGGTGCCGAGAATACGCATGTGAAAGGTATCAATCAAAGCATACATTTAAAGTTGATAAGCGTACGAAATTTTAAATATTAAAATCAAACACTGATTTTTAGGGTCTACTAAATTTTATTTATTTTTATTAAATCGTAAAATTTAGTAGACCCTAAAAATCAGTGTAAGATTTAAATATATAAAATATAAATTATGGAGTTATACAAACGAAACGCCAAATCAATAAATAAGTGTATAAAATTTTCAATATTATCCGGTTAGCCCCTCTACCTGGATAATATCGAAAGTTTTCTACCTACGGTAACAAAACGGGTCCTACGGGAAACAAAAATATATCAAGTGGTCCACGGGGCGAAAAAGTTTGGGAAACTGTGTTTCTCACTCTGACGAGGATAACCGCGCGTCAGAGTTTGAACCGGAGATTAAACGAACGGGTCTAACATCGGGCGAGGTGGAAAAAACGCGGAAGGAAAGGGGGTTTGCTTGGGAAGCAAAATCTATTGTTCTTGGAGAAAATTTCTATTGACGTTTCCGAACGCCTTGAATATCTTGATTTAATTAACACACATATGAATAATCGCTTTCTATAAAGTACAAAACGGTAATATAAAAACGATGAGAACAAAACAATCTCAATGAGGAAAATTTTAATTTTTGAAAAGGTGTTTCGCATGGGTCGATAATATTAATAATAATCATCATCATAAATTTGGATTTTTGTCCGCCTCCGTAGTGTAATGGTCAGCACGCTCGCCTACCGTTCTGGAGGTCCCGGGTTCGATTCCCAAGGGGGGTAAAATAAATATAAGTGATTTTTTTCACTGTCATATTTATTCAATATTACCTTGGACTGGTACCTGAAGCGGAGGGCTGATCACCTTTCCTTCATGTGTAAACGATCAAGATAACACTGCGTTTATATGACGCAGTGCCCTATGCACCATTGGGGTGCGGATAAGGGTTTTATTATTATTATTATAAATTTGGATAATTTACATAGCGTCATTTTCGTAAAATACGCTAATAAGCTAAAAAAGTAAGGGTAGTTTTTAACCACTTTTATTTTTGGTAATTTTAAATTTAGTTTTAAAGGTTTGATATATAATATATGTTATAAGAGTTTCTGCTTAATAAAAAGCCTATTTTCATCTCATCAAAAGATGTCTCTAGTGAAGATCTAGCGATTCAAGAACAATGTTTCTGAATTGGTTCATATATATAGAACTTCCAAGAATTTGAGTAGTGTGGTTGTCAATAATGGGTAGAATTGGTGAACGTTACACGTGTGTAAAGTGATCACTTAAACCAGCCTATGACGGCCGTCAGCCCCGTAAATGCCCAGACTTCCATATTCTTCTTCATCTTTGATGAGATGTCAAAAAAATAATAATAAAAAATTGATATCATTAATTTCACGACAACACTGATGGGCAACCAGTGCATCAAAATGTCCACATATTTAACCCTTCATTGCACGACATTTTTCATTTTAAATAATAATAAATATTCTATAGTATCTTACTCTAAATATTAGATGAAAAATAAGTTAAAAAAAAATAATGAAAAACCTGTAACAAAGAAAAATCAAGAAAATACTTACGTATCAAATTTGCAACACTATGCAATGGTTACTCTTATGAGACATTGATATATGTTTTAACACTTACTTTTGGCTTTGTAACAAATTTGATACACAATGCAGCGAAGGGTTAAATAAATAAAAGTCCGACGTACAGTTAAAAATCTTAACATCGTAGTTAACGCTTTAACGTTTCACTAAAATTCCAGTCCTGATGTAATAATGCATGCTAAAGTCGTGACGAGGAACTCAAAGTCAATTCTGCGGTTAATTTTAACCGTCCACCGTAATCTGTTGTCGTCTAACTGGATAAATATTTAAACATGTCGTAACGTTTTATAATCTACGTACGGGGAAACCGTTGCCCGGCTGAGTCACATGCTAAACAGCAACGCGCCGAGGAGAGTCTTCCGGCTCCGCGCTTAGAATGATCTCACAGAGTCAACGTATCGCGTCGTGAGAAAAAACTTAAATGCAAAGAGATTAATTTCATAGCGGTACCTAATTGACGCTTAATTGAGAAATTGACGAATTCATTAGAAATTTAGAATTTAAGAAGAGGTATAACTGAACGTCATTTCGCGCAGGAGTAGGCAGAGAGAATAGAATGCGGCACCAATGCGTGTTTGCAAACAATCTTTGTATTTTCCACGTTCATGCATCTTCCTACACATATTATGTATATATATTTATATAAAACGTAACATTAGTACGCTTTATTTCAGTCTAATCTACAGTATAGGTTTATGGGTTGAGGTACATGTAACGCATCATCAAAACGTGTTATTGTTGCCCAAAATTCAATAATGATTTTTTTTACAAAAGTTTTTTTTAATAATTTTAATTCATTTTCTACACATTTCTACTTCAAATCCTTAAATTTAAAACGCAGTCCTCTCCAACAAAGAGACAGCTCTTGTGCTTGGAGAGGGACTTACACTTGTTATGTTTGTTGGTAATTCAATTTGTTTTTATTAAAATTATTTTGTTTTTCGTGTTTTTTTTCTTTCTTAGATTAACATACATAAAATACATTTAATTTATTTTGTAGCATTTTAATGTCTTCAATTTTTTTATATCTGTAGGAAGTTTGTTGAAGTACTTAGTTGTAAAATAATACATTAAGTTCCGAGACATACTGCCACAGAGGAAATATTCAACAAATTAAAACTGACGACAGTTAAACAACTAAATGCTAACACTATTCTTACATAAATAACGAAGTTCAACTGTATTTTCGTACTTTTAGAGAGTTGATTGTAAACAAAACAGCAAACTTCAAAAGTGCAAACAAAACTTGACATCTTTTTCAAAGCAGGATTACAGAAAGCAAGCGCGTCGATATCAAACAGCAACGTTACTGCACAACGAGTGTCCCAAGACAATAAATAGAATTTTATTTTAAAACTAAAATGTAACTTTGTTTTAAAATCACAATAAATATTTCATTATAACTTAATTATAATGTCTACCGGATTCCAAGCTAACCGCTTCTTTATCAAGACGATTAATCAGTCTTAATAAAGAAGCGGTTATCTTCAAAAGCGGTAGAAATTATAATTAAGTTATAATAAAATATTTATAGTGATTTTAAAACAAAGTTATATTTTAATGATAAAATGGAAAATCACAAAGTTAGTGCTTCAAATATAAATTATAACAATTTTATTTGTGTTTTGTATTGTTTATATCTAAAAACAGTGTTCATATTTTAAAAAAAACAGTTTTCTTTTACTTATTTTAAACCTATTTTTATATAACGGACATTTGGGTCTAACGGAAATCCCCCCTCCAACCAATTAGTACGTTATATCGAGGTTTTACTGTATTTACATGATGAAACAAATAAATAAATTGTATTTGATAACGTTCACGCGATATGCTATGCATTTGAGAGCATCGGTTGCATCCACATAAGGTCATCTGGCGCATAATGTATGCAGATAGATACACAGTATCACGGTCCTCTCGTGACGGTTCGTATGACTCTGTAAATCATCCGAGAAATGGCCCACTTAACCTGCCCGCCAGGGCATGCGAACCTTTTTTTTAAATTGTTATTTTGGTGTACCAAATTAAGTACGAAATGGGGGAAATATTATAATTTTCAACGGAGCAAAAATAAATAAAACTTTCTTGATCGATTGGAAACTGTGAACTGCGATAAAATTCAATGTAAAAAACGCGAAAATAGGGTGTGTTCGTGTGTAAGTATATATGTATTGTATATATATTCACGTCTGTGTAAGCGCCCGTGAGGTAGTACTTTACGAAAATGGTGCCATATATCCATATCCAAAGTTATAATTGTGACGACTGCGAGCTTGGCATGATCAGATTAATCAGAACCTAAAATCCGGTGGTGTCGAAAGTCTGCGTAATCGGAGGGCATGTATGACTAGATGTATGGATGTGAAGGAAGCTAGGAGTGTATGTCAGGACAGAAGAGTGTGGCATTCCATCCTCTCTGCCTATGAAAACGGCGTGATGGTAGTAGTAGCATTCACTCTGTGTAAGCGCCCTTGAGGTAGCAGCACTTAAATGGGGCTATAAAAATTATCCAAAATTATTATAATTATTGCAAAAGTTTATCGACCCCTGAGCGAGTCGAGTTCCGCAGTGTCAAGTGCAACGAACACTATCCGATTTTCAATTCGTATTTGGATACTGTCGTTTGCAGACTGCAGACTGCAGGCTCGCCACTCTGGTGTTCCATTGGTGTATGCTATGCTATGCGCAGTGTATGGGGACCATGGTGCCTATACCAAATACTCTATAATCATTTATATCATGTAAGTCGATTTTACAAAAAATGCAAAATTCTCCGGGTAGCATTTCTATTTAAAAGATTTGTCTATCTTTACGTAAAATATTATGAAATAGAGAATTTTCCCATTTTTTTAGAAAATTATTCAGTATTTAAAAAAAAACAAATGTCACAAACCGATAATGACGTCATCTTAATTTTTGACCTATCCCCGCTCTCTGATTGGCCGATATGGATCAGAAGGCAAGTTCCATGAATAAAGCGGAATTTGAAATTCAACTTTGTTTTAAAGTATTTTTTTGCAGTGTTTGTAATTATTTTAAACAATAAAACCCACAATTAGCATTCCGATAGAGTATATATTTTAAAATCTTATAAAATTAGATCTGGCGGATTTTGAAAGAATGCGACACATTTACTGCACGCTGGGCTGAAACTGAGACCACTTGAGGGCAAATTAATGGCCCACTCGGAGAACGGGCTGGAGTCGGCACAAATTCCGAGAGGTCTCGAGGACTTCGAGGGATTATTGCCGAATGATTTTTTTCTCTCAAAAGCTTTTAGGATTGTTTTCGTCAACGTGTTCGCATACCTAACGTCTCTGTCGTGGTTTTATTGAATACAGTAATTTGAGTAGCTGAATAATAATACTCGTAGTAGTAAGAAATTTAAGCCATTTTTGTAAAATCTCTGTTTCCTTACACCATGGAGGTGGACAGACATTGTAAAATCAATGTCTGTCCGCCTCCACGGTGTAATGGTCAGCGTGTTTAGCTACCGTGCTGGAGGTCCCGGGTTCGATTCCCAGGGGGGGGGGGCGAGAACAAATATTAGTGATTTTACACTGTAATATACCCTAGACTGGTTCCTGAAGCTTAAAAGTGATCACCTTGCCTTCATGTAAGTAATGATCAAGATAACACTGCGTCGATTCGATGCAGTGCCCTATGCACCGTTGGGTGCGGATAAGGGTTATAAGTAAGTAAAGTTTGTAAAATACTACCTCAAGGGCGCTTATAAAGTCTAACTAACTAACTAACTAACCATCACGCCGCTTCACCGCAGGGGTAGGTAGAGAGAATAGAACGCCACACCACTCTGTCTTTCTTAAATCCAGAATGGTAAGCGTACATGGATAGCACAGACTGCGTCGGAACCGTTTCCAATTACGGTAGGTGTTATATTTTTACAAGCCGTACGCGCATTGTTGGATTCCTATCTCCCGACACACATCTCCCGAGATTCCCACACCGTCGGCCATTCACAGGTCGCGGAACGGGGTATAAACCATTCTCAGACTAGTCAAATATTTACTCCACATGGCGGTTGTGTGTGTATATCTGTGCATACTCCCCGTGCGTCTCACGAAAATAAGAAAACCTTTTTTCTGTTTTTTTTTTACATTTCGCTCACTCCTTTCAACAATAAATCAAAAAACTTGATTTCTCAGGAGAACGTTTTTAAAGTTTAAAAATATAACACAATGTTAGTATTAAAAATAAATATCAAGCCACTTACTGAACTTTTTACTGTGCAACAGATCTTTTAAGGTAAAACTTGCAGGTTTTTTCTCCATTTGAAAAATATTTAGTACATTTAAAAAAGTAATTAAACAATACCTTTTCATCAAAATGCAAAAACAACACTGTTTGCCTTGTAGCAGGTAAATATTAAGTTAAAAATATGCCTCTTTTGCTGGGATATAGTACATTTTCTGCGCATTCCGAAAACATGCACAACTGAAAATTGTCGATTTTTGTTTTATGACGTTCTTGAGGTTTCAACAGATCCTATGGTTTTTATTTATAGATTTGGCGTTCAATTTGTAGAACTGAATTCAAATAAATATATATATATATATATATATATATATATATATATATATATATATATATATATATATATATATATATATATATATATATATATATATATATATATATACGCTCACACTAACATCGCATAAATTGGATGCAGTGCCCTATGCACCATTGAGTGCGGGTAAGGGTCAGCAGTAGTATTATCACTCTTGACCGTCAAACACCCGAAAAACTGAAGTCTGACTGACAAATTGGCAGGGGATATGCAGACGTCTTGTAATTGCAATCGTGTCTGAATTATACGCTGTCGCTTCAATACCCCGGAAGTGAGACACCTTCATTGTAATTATAGCGAAGGCACCGAGTTTCGGCAGACAATGCGGAAAGCCGGACACGCGGAACTCGAGACAATGGCTGAAGACTTGGAGCTAGAATCTCATGAATATTAAAATTAGATTAATCCACAGAACACACAATGCATTTCGGAAAAATCTTTTCAAAATTAGGGATAATATCAAAGTCAATAAATAAAATACATAAAGAGTTCACGCGTTCGTGGCAGCCTGGGTGAAGTCTGGCGTAACTGACATCAATAGGTAGAGGAAGGCAATGGAGATGGTATGGGCATACAGGAGGTAGAGAACCTGAACATATTGTAAACCAGGCGATCGCCATGGATCTTCCTCGAAAGGCGTCTAGATGAAGACCAAAAAATTCATGGATGCTACAGAAAGATACTCATTTATTTCTCATTTATATATGAGAAAAATGATTATCATTTATTTATTTATTTCATCTTTTATGTACATAACAATTGACATAAAATATTACATAAAATATATGTGTTATAAGTTATTACACAGACACATACACACATACGTATACATACACACATGCCTGTGTATAGACAAGTAGATAAAATAATTTCATTAATTGATTCGGCAGTCACTTTGTGGTAAAATCTATCCATTTTTAATTAATGTTTTACTTGGTAAATACCACTATTTCTTAAAATCTACTGTGACACGTGTTTCGATGCATTCCGCATCATTTTCAAACACCGTATGAACAAATATATTTCAAACACCCGTAAAACATTAATTAAAAATAGATAAAATAATATTACAATAATCAAAATACATTTTTTAAAATTCCAACTTTTTTTATAAAATACAATACAACGTCCAAATCGCTTTGTAAAACGTTTGATTTGATTTGTAAAGCGTCCAATTCAGTGTTTAAAACGTTCAATGTGAAGTCAAAATACTTGTTTTAACATTTTTTAGGACACTGCAACTGTCGACGTGTGACAGAATGAAGACTTCGTTTCCTGTTAGAAATTCAATTGGCCATTAAATATTTCAACTATTGCCCATTCATTATTTTGACGAGTCGCTAATTCGCTATTCGAGGTGAATAAAAAGTAGGTACTCTTTAGAACCAAAGCTCTGGACAATGGTATTATGACCATCCGCGAGTATCGAACCCCGGAACGGTCATCCATACAGAACGGGCAAAAATATCAAATAGCAGACGAGAATGAAGAAAAAGGTCATATTATTTGAATTATTTTACAATGATTAAAGAAAACACTTCGTTTTTTACCACTTGAGTTTTATTATAGACTACATGTTTCAGAAGTTAAATTTCCATCATTCAGGTCTGTATAATAACTAAAATATAAAATTGTTCTATAAATAAGGAGAGGGGAAAGTAAGGGGAAGGGGTTAGTCAAGGGACGGATTTTAAAAACAAAGGAAAAATGGAAAGCAATGGTGAAGAATTTTGAAACAATATATTATTTAATAAATTATTATTAGAATTCGGGTTTTTTTGGATTTCTAAATTTTCAAGATAATTCATAATTTGGCCTTTATATGGAACAAGGTGTAATAATTTTAATTTATGAGAGTGAAATGATTTCACTCTCATAAATGATTTCCCTTCCCCTTACTTTCCCCTCTCCTTATTTATAGAACAATATTATATTTTATATTTTAGTTATTATACAGACCTGAATGATGGAAGTTTAACTTCTGAAACATGTAGTCTATAATAAAACTCAAGTGGTAAAAAACGAAGTGTTTTCTTTAATCATTGTGACATGTCTTACCACAAAGTTAATGCCGAAACAATAAATAAAATAGAATTATTTTAATTGTTTTTACAATACTGTAATATGATTTTTTACAATATACATTTTTTTTGATGAACGCCTCACTAAGCATATCCCAAGACGTTCATTTACATTATTAAAAAAAGAGGATGTAAGTCTATATTGTATCGTTGGTGATTAGTTGGTGTGCCGCAGAAAAAAGTCTAGTTCAGAGAAGATAACACTTGCTCAAAATTTTGATCGCCTGTGCCCAGTTAAGTGGGCTCACATTTCCTTCCCTTCCAAGAACGTCCCTTCAAGAACGTCATAAATCAAAAATCGTAAATTTTCAGTTGTGCACGTTTTCGGAATGCCCAGAAAATGTACTATATCCTAGCAAAAGTGGCATATTTTAAACTTAATATTTCCCTGCTACAGGGCAGAAAGTGATGTTTTGGCATTTTGAAGAAAGGGTATTGTTTAATTATTTTTTTTTAAATATGCTTAATATTTTTCAAATAGAGAAAAAACATTCAGGTTTTACCTAAAAATATCTGTTGCGTAGTAAAAAGTTCAATAAGTGGCTTGATATTTATTTTTAATACATTTTATTATATTCTTAAACTTTAAAAACGATCTCCTGAAAAATCAAGTTTTTTTTAAATATATGACGTTGTTGAAAGGAGTGAGCGATATCTGATTGTGTCAAGTTTTCCTCGGTCTTCTTCTTAAGGTTTATGTATTCATTGTTAAATCAATTAATAACAGAGTTTTTGAGTCTACTAAATTGTATTTATTGTTAAAACACATACAAATCAATATTGTGACAACAATCAATCCATGAATTAAAATGGAGTTCTACAAATCAAACGCCAAATCAATAAATGTATAAAGGTTAGTAACTTCTTACACGTTTTCAATTTCAACAAAATCCGGTATATTGATTTGTCGAGTTCTTCGTAAGAGGAAGTTGTCGTTTGAATTTGAAATCCAACAATGGCTAAGTGTCGAGTGCATCGTGACTCTACCATATACCAAATTAAATGGGTTCAGATACAAGATTTGTATACGTTTACTGTTCGTTTTTTTGGTGTTTTGTTTACCTCGTTTGGTAATTACCATACACAAGTCACGTTATCGTGGGTGTGACTAGCCAGCCGATGACATGAGGACGCAACTGAAGTGCAATGGCAAACACCACTCTTAAGGCCTTACTCGCAAACACAGAATACAATCACCGGCCGACCGCCAGAGAGGTCGCACGTCTCTTAAAGCCCCATTAAAAAAAAGCACAGTATTTTTTTTTGATTATTTATAGTAAAATATATTTTATAAATTTTCCGCCTCCGTAGTGTAATGGTCAGCACGCTCGGCTACCGTTCTGGAGGTCTCGGGTTCGATTCCCAAGGGGGGTAAAATAAATATAAGTGATTTTTTCACAATAATGTTTATTCAATATTATTACCCTGGACTGGTACCTGAAGCGGAGGGCTGATCACCTTTCCTTCATGTGTAAACGATCAAGATAACACTGCGTTTATATGACGCAGTGCCCTATGCATCATTGGGGTGCGGATAAGGGTTTTATTATTATTATTATATTTTAATTTATTTTTAACTCCGCGCCAGTTTATAACACTTTTCTTTTCAAAACCATATTATTATTTTGAGGAAACACTTATTTTTTCAATGCAAAAACGGTATTTTAGGAAAGAAAGAAAAAATAATTACGTAAAATGTTACTTGGATTTAAAGAAAATAGTTGCGACTTAACGAATACTGGGCCTTAAGGCGAGATATTCGATATCCCGCAACTTGATATTCTTTATACTCGGGTAACAATTGACGTAATTATTTTTTTTGCTTAAAACACAATTTTTGTACTGATAAAATAAGTTTTTCTTCCAAATAAATATATAGTTTTGAAAAGAAAAGAGTCATGGAAAGGTAAAGAGTTTTTTTTCCATCGGTCGCGGATAAGGGTTTGAAAAAATATATAATGGATCATCCTCGTGATGTGTTATTATTAGCTAATAAATTAATATGAAAAATCACAAGACTATCGGTAACATTCGTATTGAAATCTGTAGAGAAGTAAGGGAGATAATAAGGTTTAAACTTTAGATATTTGAATAAAACAAAAAACAGACACCGCTATACGTCATCAAATTTGACGTCATCGCGTGTGTTTATTTATTTATTTATTTATTGAACGGCTGAAGCCTTTAAAGTAATACATATAATACATTTATACAGTATCTAATACAAAAATAAAAAATACATAGAGAAACAAAAAGTCTTGTAACAAATAGTCTTATAACATAAAATCATAATTAAAAAAATAAAATAACCGTCTCCTTCAAACACTATCGGTGAGCAGTAAGAGAGAGTGAAACACAACGTTTAAATTTATCCATTATAACATGGAGAAGAAATGCTGAGAAAGTACAGATTTCAAGGAGGATAACAATATATTAAATAAATCTATACTTTCAAAAGCATCGGCTAACATGTGAAGCCGCGGAAACGGAGAGAACATGGCATAGTTTGCATTATGTGTTATGGGGAGTATCCCTTTATTTATCTGCTTTACAGAGCTGTAATTGTAGTAGTGTGGATTAGTTTCTGCGACGTCATTCGTTACCAACTTACGAAAACAACGCAAAAGAAAATGATGAATGAAAATATTGATTATATCGGCTGTTATAAACATAAAACGAGTCTTACACAATCCTTTATAGGTTGAGTATGTTAAATTATAGATTCCTCCCGAGTGATAATACCCTATTACAGCGATGTCCGCAACATAGAGCCGAAAAGTGCAGACTGTACAGACGGCAGAGCGGAACGAGAGGAATTAATTCGTGTATTCCGACATTCCACGCTAACACAATCGGATGTGATAACGCTGGAGAAATCAAACGGCTCAACTCTCGTCTCCCGGTCAACTGTATAGTAAATTCACAATAGCAGTAATAAGTCACAAAATTGTTTAATGTATAAGGGTTTGAAAATATATGATCAGATGTCTGAATGTATGAAGAATGAAAAGAGTCTGAAAGAATTTACAAAAAAATACATAGATGATGTAAATTAAGTGTAAATAATATATATATATATATATATATATATATATATATATATATATATATATATATATATATATATATATATATATATATATATATATATATATATATATATATATATATATATATATATATATATATATATATATATATATATATATATATATATATATATATATATATATATATATATATATATAACGTGGTAATATTTTTCTTTTGTAAATTGCGTGTAAATAATATGTAAAGTGGGTGTATAATAATAAAATAAACAATGTGTTGCTTTGTAATTAAAGTTTATTCTTAATTTATCTTTATAATAATTTTATATCTATCTATCTATCTGATTCTGACAGTTAATAATATTATCGGAAGTCTTTTGTTTTATTCTGAGCGACGCATGCGGCATCTGGTGGTAGAACTGTTTTATGTAGGTACTTTTTGTGAGTACTTAATAAAATGTATAGGTAGGTACCTAGGTATTTTATTACATATATATATATATATATATATATATATATATATATATATATATATATATATATATATAAATATAAATATAAATATATATATATATATATATATATATATATATATATATATATATATATATATCTTCTAACCCTTATCCGCACCCAATGGTGCATAGGGCACTGCATCGTAGCGACGCAGTGTTATCTTGATCGTAAATTGCATGAAGGCAAGGTGATCAGCCCTGTGCTTCTTGTACCAGTCCAGGGTGATATTAAATAAATATGAGAGTGAAAATCGGCCATATTTATTTTGACTCTCCTGGGAATCGAACCCGGGACCTCCAGCACGGTAGCCAAAGGTATATATATATATATATATATATATATATATATATATATATATATATATATATATATATATATATATATATATATATATATATATATATATATATATATATATATATATATATATATATATATATATATATATATATATATATATATATATTGACATCTGTGTATCGAGTATTAAAGCGAATATCCCCTTAACATTTTTATTTACATATAATAAGTATGAGGGTTTCCTACCCCTGCCCTTCGCCGCCATTTCATAACTACAAATTACACCCTCCGTATTTACAATCCACGCTCCCGACCGTCTGTCTCCGCGCCCGCTACCTGTGTTTTGTGTTGCCATGCTCCCGAGGGTTCATGTATTGTGTCTTATGGTATATGTTTGCGTACCATCGAGGACAAAATGCTCTACTCGTTTTTACATTACTAGTATATTTTTATGCTTATCTCATAACGGGTAACGCAAACACAGCTCACGACGAAGACCTTTCCTTTTTAGGTCGACTTATATTTTTGGGCCGAATTTATCGTTTCGTATTTGTTGATTTATTATTTTAAGTTGGAACTTAAAATCACTTATATTTTTTAATACATGTATTTACATTGTTGGTTTCGAGTCGAGTGTCGGGCTGTGGTACCGTGGTTAGTGTCACGGACTCTTGACTAAGAGTTTCTGGGTTCGAACCCACTTTACCAATAATGAGCCGCTAAGACTAACTAACTAACCAACCATCACGCCGCTTCCCCGCAGGGGTAGGCAGAGAGAATAGAACGCCACACCATTCTGTCTTTGCAAACACTCCTCGCCTCTTCCACGTTCATGCATCTCCTCATACACACCCGCCGATTGTTTTGACTCCTAACCTGACCGCTTTCAAGTATTTGAATGCATACTTGATCGTGCCAAGTTTTTCTCGGTACTCTGCCGCTAAGGCTCACAGAAATAGGCACAATGAAATTGAAGTATTTTCGTAAGTAATAAAAACACAAATATTTACCATAAAAAAATAATATATACATAAAATATATATATAAAATAAAACCCTTATCAGCACCCCAATGGTGCATATGGCACTGCTTCATATAAACGCAGTGTTGAATTGATCGTTTACACATGAAAAAAAGGTGATCAGCCCTCCGCTTCAGGTACCATTCCAGGGTAATATTGAATAAATATTACAGTGAAAAAATCACTAATATTTATTTGACCCCCCCTGGGAATCGAACCCGGGATATATACATACTCGTATATATACACGGATATTGATTGATGGACATAAACTGAATATGCTATGAATCCTTGTACACAATAGGCAAGGAAAATTTTCTAAGGCAACTAACAAATATTAAAAAAATATTTATAAGTAAGTATATATATATAAAAGATAACGTTAGATTATGTATTTCTTTATATTTCTCGCGATTACTGAATATAAAATATAAAACTGGTTAGGCACCCCTTCCTGGCATGAAACGAGGGGTAAGGTTGAACAATATGGAGCGTCTGGCAGGTGCGAGGGTGGTTTTGCACTGTGCAAGTGTCGTACAGTATTATTTTATTTTCATTTTATGACGGATGGCGACATAGATTGAATGGACTACTTAACTATATGCTTTACGGACTGAAATCAAAGCTAAACACACTAAGGACGGGAAAGGTATTTCTACCCGTTCGGTCGTATGATGCTCAAGGACGGGAAGGGTATTTTTACCTTCTGGGCCGGCCTCATTCCAAAGGCAGAAAAGGAGGAATCATCCAATATT
Source organism: Brachycentrus maculatus (assembly GCF_059751285.1). Lineage (NCBI taxonomy): Eukaryota > Metazoa > Arthropoda > Insecta > Trichoptera > Brachycentridae > Brachycentrus > Brachycentrus maculatus. The sequence continues at coordinate 1,519,290 of NW_028281206.1, forward strand.
TTTATATGAATATTATGTACCAATCTCTTTGTTAAGGTCACTATATGTACACAATTATCAAATTCCGTCGCCAGCGGTTCGCAGGCGTAAAAAAACACCCGTCATTAGTGTGTTAACGCGTCCCCATACATCTATTACTGTGATAGTCAGATATCTGGCTTTTGTTTGATCGCTGTTAATGTTCGATGTATTGAGATAATACAATCATTAAATATTGATCAAGAATAAAAAATATATATAAAAATAACTAAAGATTTAATAAAAGTTAATAATAATGTTTTCAGGCGTCTCCTAGTATGCAAAATAATTCGGGAAAAATCTTATATAAATTTCATGAAGTTTTCTGCCAAACAAAAAAAACAACTCATCCATAGATGGTACCAAGAACTCGCATATGAAAAATATATCAATTAAAGAATATATAAATACAACTTCAGAAATTTTAGTAGTGCAACAAGGTCGATTATAGCATTATCGATTATATTAAGAAAGATGTGTTGAGATGGTTTAGACATGTGAAACGTATGAGTGAGAATAGAATGGTGAAACAAATTTAGGAGACAAATGTATTTTAAAATACGAGCAGAGGAAGACTGAAGAAAACTTGGCAACATCAAGTTTGTCAAAAACTTGAAAGCGTGCAGGTCTGGAATCGGAAAGAAAAAATACATCTATGTAGAAGAGGCGAATAATGTTTTGCAAAGACAGAGTGGTGTGGCGTTCTTTTCTCTCTGCCTACCCCTGCGGGGAAGCGGCTTGATAGTGAGTTTGTCAACTTTTCTTTTTCATTTACAATTCCCTAATTAAATTTTAATTTTTTTTTAAATATAGATGCATTTTTTTAAATATAAACAGCCTCCAATTCATTTTTGATCGAATTTTAAAAGACGTCTATGTAGTATTTTTTAGCGGTCTTTTGTTAATTTTATTCTTATATGGACCTAATGATGCATATTTGATCGAGCTAATTATTTTTTCGACATAGAGAAATCATTAAATGGTTAAATGGTTTGTATAAATGGTAGTAGGTAGGTACTCATTTTCTAATTTATCAAATGCAGATGTTGCAAGAATTTAAAAAAAGGAAGGTTTCATAATGAAAAGAATTAATTCAAGGTTGTAAAAATGCCGTAACGATAAAGTCCAGAGGAAAAGTTCAATGTATCTACAATACATGGGTGATCGAAATAGAAATCCGAAATAAATACAGTTACCCCCCCCCCCCCATAACGTTCAGATAGGTATCGCGTTATTGAAGAGAACGTTTTAGGGGGTTAATATTTTTAATTGTATTTTACATACGCTCACACACGTACCACCCTCTCTTCTCTTTTTTCTCTCTTAATTTTTAACAGTATTCATAACATATATCGCTCACTCCTTTCAAGAACGTCATAAATCAAAATACTTGATTTTTCAGGAGAACGTTTTTAAAGTTTAAAAATATAATACAATTTATTAAAAATAAATATCAAGCCACTCATTGAAATTTTTACTGTGCAACAGATCTTTTTAGGTAAAACCTGAAGGTTTTTTCTCCATTTAAAAAATATTAAGTATATTTAAAAAAATAATTAAACAATACATTTTCTTCAAAATGTAAAAATAACACTTTCTGTCCTGTAGCGGGTAAATATTAAGTTAAAAATATGCCTCTTTTGCTGGGATACAGTACATTTTTTGGGCATTCAGAAAACATGCTTAACTGAAAATTGTCGATTTTTGATTTATGACGTTCTTGAAAGGAGTGAGCGATATGTGGAATTATTTAATTGGCTTTTATAATTGTCAATCTAACTATTTTTTATATTTTTGTGTACAAGCTGTATAATTCCAAAACAAATTAATTAATTAATTCAGTTTATATTTTAACCAGCGGATATGACCAAAATTAGTCTTTATTGAATTAAAATACGGTTTAACATTTACCCCTATAACGTTCCCTCCAACAACGCGATAACTATCCAAACGTCATAGGGGGGCTTACTGTAATGACTTCTTTAAAATATGTCGTTACTCAATCCAGTTTTTGGATTTGACAATTTAAATCTAATCAGTGCAAAATTTGGTTGAGTATATTTCTAGCTTCAAATATCGCTCACTCCTTCCAAAAACAAAATTTCATTGTCATTTATCAAAAAACATTTTTTTTCAGGAGATCGTTTTTAAAGTTTAAAAATGTAATAAAATGTATAAAAAAATAAATATCGAGCCACTTATTGAACTTTTTTCTGTGCAACAGATCTTTTTCGGTAAAATCTGAATGTTTTTTCTCCATTTGAAAAATATTTAGTATATTAAAAAATAATTAATCAATACCTTTTCTTCGAAATGCAAAGACAACACATTCTGCCCTGTAGCGGGTAAATATTAAGCTAAAAATATGCCGCTTTTGCTGGGATATATTACATTTTCTGGGCATTCTGAAAACATGCACAACTGAAAATTGACGATTTTTGATAAATGAAAGGAGTGAACGATATATTTGACAATTTGACAATTATGAAATAAACTTAAGGCCCATTATACGATAAACCGGAACTTCATATTTTATAAAACCCATAATTTTGATATAATTGAATCATTTGCTTAAAACACCGCTTGTGTATTGAAAAAAATAGTCTTTATTCGAAATAAATATATGGTTTTGAAAAGAATAGAGTTTTTGAAAGGTTAAAGTTAAAAAATTATAAAAATTATTTTTCTATATGTACCCTGAAGAAAATCTAATATTCCATATAATTCCAAAATATATACAAAAAAAAAATGTCCGTGGAGACACGTCTGGCCCCTCGCCCGGCCGGTCGCTTTCTGAATTGAATATGAAAGAAATATGAACTGAGGAAAGGTAACGAAATCATCCCAATTGAGTAACCGAATAAACACCAGTCACATCTCTAGCTAGGTAGGTACTTATTTCCTAAAATTAATAAAATGCAGATGTGGCAATAATGACAAAACACAAAGGTTTTATAAAAAGAACAAATTCAAGGTAATGAAAATGCCGTATCAATAGAAATATGGCGGTTAGGAGTTTATTTTTAGCGATGCATTTCCGGGAAGACACATTTACAAGACATTAAAAAAAATCTTAAGTAAATTTATCATCATTTATGAAAATAAAATCGTAACATATTACGACGGTGCACAGGGTACTTCAATGGCTTGATTCGACGTTAGCGTGATTGCAATTCCAGTATGAATTCTTCCACTTTATAATGACGTATTTTTTTTTAAATACGTTGCTTTAAAAAATTCCAGAGGATTTTTTAAAGTAAAAAGATACATTCTCCCAGCCCCAGCCAATTAATGACGTTTTTTAATTTTTTTTTGGCTATATTATCATTTTCATGTCATAATTCACGTATGTGTAAACGCCCTTGGGGTAGTATTTTACGAAAATTATTAATTATAGAAAATTATTATTATTATTATTATTATTATCTAACTTATAACCTCAAGACTAGAAAATTGTAGCAGTGTTCAAATAATAAAATAAAAAAATTATAAACGTATAAGCTTGTGAAAAGAAATCATTATTTTCTTTTAAATGTGCATTAAAAAGTTCGAGTAAGTAAAAGAAAAACTAAGCTAATAATTATATAATTTAAATTGATTTAAATAATTTTTGACAATCTTAAAACCGCATTAGTCGAAAAGTGATGAAACCGGTAATAGGTCTAAAAAACTAAGGTCATAATTGACTAAATTAAATTATTTCATATTCGCCAAAAATTATTTCATATTCGCAATTTAATTTCATATTGGCAATTTAATGTGATATATAATTTTATTGAATTTAATGTCATTCGTCCAATACTCCGATTAAGACAAAATCACCACGGAAAAAGTTTTTTTTTAAATATTAACCCTGTAAAAACATATCTAAAAAAAAAAAAAATAAAATAAAAAAATGAAATCTGTTCAATACTCAGATTTAGACCAAAATATCCCGAAAACTGTTTTGAAAAAAATATATTAAACGCAATAAAAACATATTTTTAAAATGTCAAAACGATCTTCACATTGATTTAGTACACGAAACAAATGCTTTTAATGTAACGTCAATTAATTAAATTCATCAATGTCGAGATTCCATACGCACAATATGAACTCGATCATTTATCGACTGGAAAATAAGGGCGCGTTATGTATGTACTTCTGATAAATCACAACTCAAAAATGACTTAGTACTTATCCAGAGAGACGTCCAAATTAGATTATACTGCCGGATTTATTGTCAAATTAACAAATAATACACATTCGTAAGGTATCTTTATATTAACTTACATTATTTCACGATTCACATAAGCAAAAAGAAAAATCCAGATTCATTGATTCGTTTTTGTGATGAATACAAAATAAGCGTAGAATATCATCTGCCTGTACAAATATATATAAACCATATTTTGCGCTGTTACCTGCGATATGAGTACATACTCAATGATACCCTATTGTTTGTTTTACCTTCCAAAGTATGAATCATTCACCTGACCCGGGAATCTTTTACGAATAAAATAGCCACGTTTTTTAATAATGCTCAATAAGCCTACGACAGATCGCGCAAAAAACACATTTTAAATTGAAGAATTAAACGTTCAAATTTATAACAAGCAATGTTACTAATATCTTCGCCTGTTTTGAAATGTCTTGTACACCTTTACGATTTACCTGTAAGCGGATTCCGCAAACCGCCCACTTTTCGATTAATTTGACATGTACGCCTACATTAACTACGCCGCGGCATGTTATAGTGAAATCAACTTACCGAGAAAGATAAATATTCCAAAATAATCCATGATTCACTTTAACAGCAACATTTAAACGAAAAATAACAAAAAAAACACAAACACGACACAAAATGACAACGAACACCTCAATTAGGTGCCATGATTGAACTGAAGTTGGTTGTGAAAATAACAGGTAAATTTCAGTGCTGCCATTATTTTATTTTTATATATTTATATGTAATTGACTAAAAATTTTGTAAGAGAAGGAAACTTCAGTAACGTATTCAAAAATACTTAGAAATTTATTTATAAGCTTTTTTGAACATCGAAAATTCGTAATACATACAGCTGTAATCAAAAATAAAATACATTTATGTAGGTAGGTAGGTATGTGAAAATCGTAATTTCTATTCTTACAACATCGCTAATAATACCATGTCACTGAAATTTTGAATATTTAGCGAGTCTCTATCTTTGAAAAATTATTGCATGTTATTATTTATTGTATTGTGACAAACCGGAAAAGCTTTGATTTATTTACTCTATTAGAAAATAATACACTTCTTCAATCATCAGGTTATGTAACAATTAATTTAAGTTTTTTTATGAGAGAAGACGTATATTATGTTTGTTTGTTTTTTCAATTCCTTTTTTGCCATAATCTAATACCAATTATACTGAGCTTTTTAGCTTGTATTTAGGGTAAAGGATTGTTTGAAACATTTTTGTAGAAATGTTGATAAAATTAAATAAATTAGTTTAATCTCAGATACATAAAAGACATTGACAGTATTTTATTTTTAAATTTTGTATATGACCACCAAAACTCGATATATTAAAATTTATGTAACTAGATATTTTATTATTTAAATTTACTGTAGAACATTTTGTTTGAAAAGGGATTTGATAAAAAAAATCGCTCAAATGTATAGCGAGTTATTTCATTCCATGTTATGGCAATATATTTGAATTTGACGTTTATACGGTCACAATCTGTCTAGAAAATAGTTATTCACCGTGCGTGCTGAAATATCGTGCGGGCCACGTTGTTTGTGCATGTTTTGACAATTTCTTAAATTTTATTGAAAAAAATAGTACAATGTCGAAAAAGAAGGGAAATAAGAAAAACCAAGATTTCGACAGCGATATCGAAGAAAGCCCCAAAATAGTGACTAACAATAAAGACGAAGAGTTAACCTCAAAGTCTAAAGCGAAAGCTACCAAGAAGAAAACAAAAGGGAAAAAAGACGATTGGAGCGATGACGATGAAAAGAATCCTGTACCCAAAAAAGCTGTTGTTGATTCAGACGACGAAGACATGGCGAAACTAGCCCAAAAGAAATCTCAGAAAAAAGGTTAGCCCTGACATTTGTGGTCAAATTGGAATTTCACAACATATTGCGTGAAACAGTGACGTCGTATTTTACTCATTTTTATTTGTGTGACAATTAAAATATTATGAATATGTTTCCTTATTACGATGCCAAAAATACTAATTGTAGTCTTTAAATTGATTGATATCTTTTAAAAAATAAGAAATGAATATGTATTTATTCTGATTATTTGTTGGGAGCTATTTTTAGAAATTCTCAATGATTTTATTTACTGAAATACATGTGGTTAATATTTTATAGGTGTACAAAGTGAATTATTATATAAAATGTAAAATTAATAATGATTTACACATCTTTTCTTTAGAAATAAAATATTTGTGTTAACATGATATACACAAATCAATACTGCATTCAATTAAGTGGCCTGTATTTAAAAATTAAAGGTTTCAATCTATATATTTAAAAAAAGTTAATTTTTAGTTTGTTCAAAATCTTAAATCTTCTCATGTTATTCGCCGATTGCTTTGAAAATTTGGCATTACTTTGCGTTTGAATATTTTATCTATATAAAATATAACAGGTGTAATCTGTGACAGGTAAAAATACATTTTCAAAACAGCTTTTTTAACCGTAATGGCAGCGTCATCTGTTGTACGTAACAACAACACGTGCAATACTAAATATAGCTCATTTCGTACAGCGTGCTTCTTGATACAATATCACTTTGCATTTTCTATGTTTTCATTTGCATTGTTGTTTCATAGAATTTTAATATTTTCATTGCTTCACAAGCATAAGTGAAATTATGCATATAAGGAATGTGTGCTTTCTTTTCCCTTTAACCAAGCTGAGCCACAGTAACATGTGTAAGGGTACAGTTATTATGTTATAAATTAACGTCTGAACCTAGAAGATATTAGAAATGATTTAGTTACTGCTAACTGAATTCCACCAAGGCACTTACAGAGCTATTGGATAACACTGCTCACTTTTTCTTCTAACCCTTATTCGCATCCAATGGTATATAGAGCACTGCATCGTATTGATGCAGTATTATCTTGATTGTTACTTACATGAAGGCACGGTGATCACGCCTGCACTTCAGGGACCAGTCCAGGATAATATTAAATAAATATTAATAGTGGTATAAAATCACTAATACTTATTTAATCCCCCTGGGAATCGAACCCCGGACTTCCAACGCGGTAGCTAAACACGCTGACCATTACACCACGGAGGTGACCCCCTTTTATATATATCCCATGATTGTTTATATTTTTATATTGTGTGCAGGTAAAGACAAGAAGAAGCACGATGGGTCATCTGATGAAGGTTCTGATGATGAGAAAAAAGTGTCTGAGAAGCCACCCACTGGAAAGGCCATGAAGAAAAAAGGGAAAGGTTTGTACACAAAATTACTATAGTGGACACGGCTAGTTTCAAATACACAAATAAGGCCCCATTAGTGCGATACGCTACGCTACGTTGCATCGTTGCAAAAATATGCAGGGTGGCCCATTTAGATTGGTCAGTACGAAGATCTGTTATTAAGAACCATTTCATCGATTTTAAATCTTACATCATTTCCATCTGGATATTGATTGGGTCTTAAGCAGTATTTATTTTAGGTGTCGTGTTTCATAGTAACATTTATCGTTTAAGAACTTCATCCAAATAGAAATAGTTTTTTTTTAATGCAGTTTTTCTTATCACGACATTGGTTTTGGTTTTCTACAGTTTCTTTTGTTACATATTTGTGCCAATGTTGAAACATATTTGTGTCCTTTTATCTTTTTTTTTGTATACTTAAGCTGTCTTATTCATAAATGTCTATTATGATATACGTACAACTCCATTTGCAAAAATTATAACTTCTTCCAAAAGGATGATTAATTTTGTGCCACCCTGTATAAGAGCAATTTTTAAAGTTAAAAGTGGTCTTATAAAAGTGTTTCATTCATACATTGAAATCATTCTATTTTTCCACAGTTAATGCCAAATCAGTTATAAATAATATGAAACTGGTTGTGTTTCAAATTAGTTGTATCAAACCGAAGACTTGCAACTCAATGTGATCACATTCCAGGTTAATATTGCACCTCATTGAATATTTTTATCCATCTATTGTATTTTTTTGTACTTAAAGGAAAGGGTAAAAAAGATGATGATTTTGATTCGGATGATGAAGAAGAAAAACAACCCGCCAAGGCCAAAGGAAAGAAAGGTTAGTTTGTTATATGTTTCAAATAATAAATAAATTGATTCCCAATATGACTTGTTAAAAAAAAAAACAAAGATTCCGGCGCCCCGGAAGACTGATGACAACCATTCATTGACTATACTCAGTGGAACTTTGGGGTGCCGGACTGACCTGGGAGGAAGCCAAGGAGATGGCGCTTGGCAGAGTGACTTGGAGACGTCTCGTGTTGGCCATATGCTCCACCTAGGGAGCGAACATGGAAAAAGAAGGAGTCAAAGAAGAGTGGAAATTGCGGTGTCATCCGATGGTATAGTGTTGAAAGGTTTGCTGAATACATGGGTGTATATATAATACATATGTTTTTTTTAAAGGAAAAGGTAAGAAGGGAGATGACTTCTCAGACGATGAAGAAAATGATAAGAAACAAGAAAAAGAACAAGATGCTAAGAGTAAAAAAGGAGCTGCTAAGAAAAAAGGTAAAAATAAATCTCAAATTAATGAAAATGGAAAGGTTACTTTGTTTAAAATCTCAAATCTCCTAAAGTAATTTACCAATTACATTGAAATTTTGTCACAAGGTTGCATTAGAATATGCTCATAATTTTATCAATCTTCAATTAGTAAAAATGTAAATGTTCATCTGTTCATTATCTTAGATCTCTAGAAGTTATTCACCGATTGGTTTGAAATTTTCACACACCACTGTATTTTAATAAATGCATGTTTTTATGCGTTATTTTCTTTATTTTACATTTAAGACTAAGACCAAAGCAACGCACTAGATACAGCTAGTAAATAATAAATGTTTACAAAATATTTCAGGCGTATTTTTATTTATTTTTTATTTTAGTTGTACCAAATTTTTTTACAGGTAGAAGTAAAAAGGATGATGACTGGTCAGATAATGAAGTCGATTCGAAAAATGCAGAAAAGAAGGGTACGTTAGTCACACTATTAATATTTTAAATATTTAAAGCATTTACTTTATGGTTAGTCATTTTTACTATTTTTTTTTTACAAAAATGTTAGTAATTTTAGTATTTAACCACCCGCCGGGATTTTTGTCTACCTGTTTCGAGACGTACCCATCTCTTTGTCAGGACAATCACTACATCAGCGTGCAAACAATACTATATTTCACTACCACAGCACTAATTACACACTTATAACTTCACAAAATGATAATCACATGCGTTAGTGGTCGACCCGAGGACCTACATACACTAAGAATTGTGGAACAAGATGCACTAAAGGCCGAGGTCTGACATGCACTATGAATGTGAATAGTACTATAGTAATTACGTGTACCATTGTTTGCATGGTGGTATAGTGATTGTCCTGACGAAAAGACGAGTATGTCTTGAAACTGGTAGACAAAAATCTCGGTGAGTGGTTATATACTAACAGTTTTGTAAAAAAATAGTAAAAAAGTTATATTTTCTTCTAATTTATATTTTCTTATCTTACAGCTACTCTATTCTGCCATCCTTATAGAGAAGGCCTGATCTTTTATCTTTTACATACTGACCTAGCTCTCTTTGTTTCGGTCACTTTACTTTGTTATTTACATTTATTCTCTATTTACAAACCTCATTCCTTAGTTTTCCCTCTACCTCCTTCCTTAAACTCCCTTCTTCCTTTGCCTTCCTTATTATCATCAATTTATAATTTTCATAAATATTTCATATAAACTAGTTGCTTTATTAATACGGCAGTAAATTACAATTAATAATTTTTTTCATTCTCGTTTATACTTTATGTTCAAGCACTACATATTTACCCTTTGATTTCAAACAGCTATATAAGAAACCAAACATATTTTGACCAATAACACTAGTCTGTTTTTGGTTGGTTGGAAAATATTGCTTCTTAGCAATAAGCCCACCACTATGTATATTAACACACAAAGTGAACGATGAATTATAAGGAGAGTGTAATATTCAATTCAAACCCTTATCCACACCCCAATGGTGCATAGGACACTGCATTATACAAAAAAATGTTATCTTGATCGTTAACACACAAAGGAAAGGTGATCAGCACTCCGCTTCAGGCACCAGTCCAGGGTAATATTGAATAAATATTAGAGTGAAAAATCACTTATATTTATCTGACCCCCCCTGGGAATCAAACCCGGGACCTCCAGAATGGTAGCCGAACGTGCTAACCATTACACTACGGAGGCAGACATACCACAAAGTCAACAATATAAAAAAATATATTTAAAAAAAACCTCTTTTTTTTTCGTACATGAAGTTAAAATAAAAAGATATGTAAAATTATCTAATTTCGGTTGTTAATTATGTTTTAAAATATTTTTTACTAGGTAAAAAAGGCAAGAAGGGTGATGGCAGCGAAGACGAAGGCGAGGAGTCGGGAGACGACAAGAAATCCGTCAGCAGCTCTGTAGCTGATGCCAAAAAACAGACCAAAGCACAACCCAAGAAGAAAGCTAAAGGTTTGATTCATTCATGTTAAATAGCCAATGGTGGTTTGACTTTGTGAGGAATGAAGAGATAAGGCGTAGGACGCAGCAAATCTTGGTAACAACTGTCGTCAAGAAAAAGCGATTCAGTTGGCTTGGCCATGTACTCCGCATGCCTCCCGGGAGCCGCCATCAAGCTTGCCTCTTTTACAAGACATCCCAGGACGACCCCTGCTGACAATTCGTCGGCAGTTCTCGTCAGAACTTCGGGACGCGGATCTGACTTGGGAGGATGCAAGGGAGCTGGCAGCCGACAGAAAAGCCTGGAGACAGTTTGTGGATTCCATATGCTCCGCCTAGGGAGCGGATATGGTTCAATAATAATAATAAAAAATAGCCAAAGCACCGTAGCGTACTTGAGTAGACGCTCAACTGCGCAACTGAGGGTTTATTTAAAACCCTGAAGAGGGCAACAGGTTGTTGCCAAAACTATGTGGATCAGAACACAAAGTATTTTTATTTCTCGAAATAATATATCAATATGATCCACCAAGTTAATGCTTTCAATATTCAAAACATGTGTTTTATTTCATTGTGTTTTGGTATCTTATGCTTCAGGTAAGAAAAAAGACGACTGGTCCGATGGTGACAGTGACAAGGAGCTGAAGATGGATGTCGAGGAAGACTTGCAAATTGTTCAACCAGTCACCAAAAAGAAGAGTAAGTTGGCTTCAAAAATATACACTAATTTATTTGCTGGTGTACTACTGCTACCGTATCTTACAGAAGCATTTTTTTCTTTGAAAAATTGCCTTTTAAATTCAGGCACGTCTTTTACTCAAAATTAATATAAAAATGTCTAGTGATTGCTTTAAAATTCTCACCAGTCTCTCAAATGGCGGGAAACCTATCTGGCAACATTGTGGTAATGGAAATCGTATTTGATGCCTTGGAAAACGTATCTCTTTCGGGCAACAATGTATTTTGTGGGTTTTCTTTCACAGTGTCATTACGATGATATCACACAAACTTTGTTTCAAATAAAATGTCGTGGGTAAAACATAAAAACTATCTGAAGTGTGGGTTGGTGTTTGAATACAACCACAGATGGCAGTACGAGTGTCAATTTTTCATCATTTCACGCCTGATTTTTTTTTTTAGAATAATTATTGGTTTTTTAGAATATATAGGGAATATTTTTTCTTTAACTCTTTCCCTTTCGAAAACCTTTTCTTTCTCAAAACCATACATATATTTCGAAAAAAAATCTTATTTTTTCACAATCAATTAATCAATTACGTCAAATGTTACCCCCCGGGTTTAAAGAAAGTTAAGCTGCTATTTGACGTACGCAGGGCCTTACATAAAATGAGGATTCCTTTGTTACAGACAAACAAAAGAAGAACAAGGCTAAATCAGATTCGGAAATTGACGAAGAAGACCTCGAAGATGATTTGGAAGAGATAGAGCGAGAATTGGTGCAGATGAAGATAGAAGAGACCAAAGTGAAGGAGGAGGTCAAGGAAGAGAAGGCCAGCGGAGATAAGAAAGACAGTAAAAAGGTAAAAAAAAAAACATTATAATTTAGGTTGTAAGACCCTGTGAATACCCAGGATTCCGTATTCCCTTTGTATGTCTCTGTTAAGATATCTAATTTATCTGAATGTACCAATCCAGTGTTAAAATACAATAAAAGTCCATGTTACTACTGACAACAAATAAGAAACAGCTTCTACCCTGTCTTCATCCTTTAATGTTTCAAGGCCGCAACTTAAAAATTTAAACTTAGGTTCACACGCAATGTTTGATAATGATGCGTAATGCATCGATACACATGTCACAATAGATTTCAAGAAATACTTGTATTTACCAAGTAAAGTTCAAATTCGAATTCATCCGCCTCTGTAGTGTAACGTTCAGCACGCTCGGCTACCGTTTCGGAGGTCCCGGGTTTGGTTCCTAGGAGAGGGGTCAAATAAACATAATTTTTCACTCTAATATTTATTCAATATTACCCTGGACTGGTACCCGAGGCGGAGGGCTAATCACCTTTCCTTCATGTGTTAAAGATCTAGGTAACACTGTATTTATTTGAAGCATAAGGGTTAAATAGCTGAAACATAAATTCGAGAGGTAACAGACCCCCAGGAAGACCACCTAAACGATGGAAAGATAGCTGGTCATCCACCTCTCGGGAGCGGACCTCCGAGAACAACATGAGACACTCGTAGTTAAAATAGAAGAAGAAGAATATAAATTCGTATTTGAGCCCCCAATGGTGCATAGGGCACTGCATTACATAAACGCAGTGTAGTCTTGATCGCCAACACACGAAGGAAAGGTGATCAGCCCTCCGCTTCAGGTACCAGTCAAGGTTAATATTGAATAAATATTACAGTGAAAAAAATCACATATTTATTTGACCCCCTCCCTGGGAATCGAACCCGGGACCTCCAGAACGGTAGCCGGGCGTGCTGACCATTACACTACGGATGCGGTACAGGTCGATACCTAAATCAAATTGCGCAATAGTCGGTATTCCGACGTTCCGCACTTTATACGCATTCATAGAGAGTCCGTCTATCGACGGTTCGCACTCTAAGGGTTAACAGGTGCATTTTCCTTCCAGGACAAGAAGGCAAAGGACAAAAAGTCGAAGAACGAAATGAAGAAAAAGTCCATCAAGAAGCGGGCTGTGTCGAGCGAGGAGGAAGAGGAGGAGGCGGAGCTCTCGGACGCGGGCAGCGAGGACGGCAAGCCGGCGGCGGCGGCTGAGGTCCCCCGGGAGGACAAGGAGGAGGAGAAGAAGCTCACCCACAAGGACAAGAAGAAGCTGAAGAAGCAGCAGGAGTACGACAAGCAGATGGAGCTCATGACCAAGAAGGGCGGCCAGGGGCACAGCGAGCTGGACAGCAACTTCACCATCAGCCAGACGCAGAAGACTGCGGGTAACTTGCTTACACAATAAGTCTTCTTTTTTTTTATAGATCCTCAGGATCTGTCTCCGCCTGTCGCTCTTGGGATATTGGCTGCCGGCCATCTCTCCGCCTTTTTGGAGGTCTGCATGGGGGTCAGGTATGCCAAATACTTGAAAGTGGTCAGGTTAGGAGTCGTAACAATCGGCGGGTATGTATGAGGAGATACATGAACGTGGAAGAGGCGAAGAATGTTTGCAAGGACAGAGTGGTGTGGCGCTCTATTCTCTCTGCCTACCCCTACGGGGAAGCGGCGTGATGGTTAGTTAGTTAGTTAGTTAGCCTTGGGGTCTACGTCCTTTAGGATTTCCTTGAAGGGCGATACGTGGAAGTCTGTCTTCTGACATTCCATTTACATGCTCATTCCAGTATTGTCTTTGTTTATTTATTGCCGATATTTTCGCAAGATTTCGTAAAAAATATAGGCAGTATGACGATTTGTCTTCTATCCGTTGTAGTGCTAATTTTCTTTAGTTGTATGTATGGGTAGGCAGTGGCGTGCACAGATAATTAATTACGGTAGGTACTAACTAACTAACCATCACGCCGCTTCCCCGCAGAATAGAATATAGTAATAATAATAATAGAATATAGTAATAGTAATAATAATCAGAGAATAGAACGCCACACCACTCTGTCTTTGCAAACATTCTTCGCCTCTTCCACATTCATGCATCTCATACATACCCGCCGATTGCTCTGACTCCTAACCTGACCACTTTCAAGTATTTGGAATACCTGATCGTGCCATGTTTTTCTCGGTCTTCCTCTGCTTCTTTTCCCAAGTACATTCGCCTCGTAAATTTGTTTTACCGTTCTTTCCTCACTCATTTGTTCTACATGTCCAAACCATCTCAACACGCCTTCTTAATTTTATCGATAATGCTTATCTCAGCTTTGCATTCCTTCCTTATTTCACTATTCGAACATCTATCATACATCGTTTTGTCGCACATTCTTCTGAGAGATCGCATTCCGACTGCATTCAGTCTACTTTCATCCTTCTTTTGCCAACTCCATGTTTCACTTCCATACATTAGAGTTGGAATCAGGACTCCGTTGTGCACTGCCAGTTTAGCTTTCTCTTTGTGTTACCCTCGTGTTAACCACGCGAATGTGTAAAATAATAAAATGGTGGCGTTTCAGGTCAGATGGCGGCGCTGGAGAACGCCGTGGACATAAAGGTGGAGAACTTCACGATCAGCGCCAAGGGCAACGACCTGTTTGTGAACGCCAACCTGCTGATCGCGAGCGGGCGACGCTATGGGCTGGTGGGGCCCAACGGGCACGGCAAGACCACGCTGCTGCGGCACCTGGCGCAGCGCGCCTTCGCCATCCCGCCCACCATCGACATCCTGCTGTGCGAGCAGGAGGTGGTGGCCGACGACCTCACCGCCGTCGAGAGCGTGCTCAAGAGCGACGTCCGGAGGACGGGTAGGAAGAAGAGGGTTTTTTTTTCATCTAAAAACCTTTTCATCAGTTTATTTAAAGATTTAGCGTTTAATTTAAACCGCTGATTCTTTTAACTTACTTTAACCTAACCTAACCTAGCCAACTAACCGATCCAAGTCTGCATCTTAAAAATTTAGACTTCACTTCAGGTTCACTTGGAATGCATTGAAACACGTGTCACAATAGAATTCAATTGAATAGAAATACAGTGAAACCTCTATCTATTGTTTTTAAAGGGACCTATTGAAATAAACTATGTATGCGGGATTAAAAAGTCAATACACAAGGAGATAAGATCGGGTAAAGATACCGTCCTCCCAATCTGCATAACCATTGGTAGGTTAAAATTCTAAGAAGAAAACAATTTTAAGATTTTTTTTTAAAGATTTTAAATCTTTTTTCTGAAAATGAAGGTGCAGGCAGCGACTCCTCTTCACGGATATCGACCTTTTCTGCTGTATCCGTTAACCTATTGTTACACAAGCATTCAATAATTTCTATCCTTCAAATTGGAATATCGTTGTCAAATACAACAAAACTGAGAAAATTGAAAAAAATAAAAAAAAACACAAATAAAATATCGGAGTTTTACCTACCATTAAAACTCTTATTATGTTTCTATTGATTTCTGGAGTCCATCATGAGAGAAGCGTTCATTTTCTTTTCCGTTATCGCGGTTTCTACTGTCTATTCCTGGGTCAGTGTCCTACTCTATGGTCGCTTTGTCCGTTTCCGCTGATTTGGTATCCGGTCATCCATGGATTTGGGTTGTTCATAAAGCTCATGATGCACCAGGTAGGTCTTACCTGGACTCCAGAAATCAATAGAAACATAATAAGAGTTTTAATGGTAGGTAAAACTCCGATATTATGTGTTCTGAATTGATTTCTGGAGTCCATCATGAGAGATCTGTCTGTTATCTCCTGGTGACCGGGTGATGCCTTTATTTGATGTTAACTGGTTGAAACAGGCTTGCTAGAGAGGAGTCTTTTGAGACGGTGTGATTAAGCAACTCTCTTTGGTAATATTTCCTGAAGGTATTTTCACTTTTCCAATTTCCTCTCTCTAAGATATTATCAATTGGGTAGTTTTCTAACCAATTGAGGGATGCGACCGCTGAGCGTGTACTGCCGGGGGTAGCTTCCACTCCTGCCATTTTCAGCGTGCTCTTTACCCATCCTCCTATTATGGTTCTTGTAGCCGCTTTTACGGGGCCCCTCGTACTTATAAATAGGTTATTAAGGTTATCCACTTCCGACCTTCGATCCTTGGACAATTCTACTAGTTTTCTTGTCCAAAAGACTGGGTTTATATTAAGCTCCGGTGATTCTAAAAGTTTCCAGCTGGATTGCTGGTGTAACCGGGTGTCAGTCTTTGATCCAAAAGACGGATGTAATATAATAGAAGTGCCTTCATCCTGCAGGTTTCCATCCGAGATGTTTAGTAACGTCAGGTCGTGTACTCTTCGTCCTGACGAGAGCAGCAATAGTGTTGCCACTCTACACGATATCTCGTATAAGGAGTTTAGTTTAGGGCTATTTTTACAGAGCCAATCTTTAACAATCTGTGGATTCCAGATTGGAGATTTTGGGAGAGTAGGCTTTGCCATGGCTATTGCTTTAAGGGTATGTTTTACCAAAAAATTAGAGCTGAGACTTTCCTCAGCTGTTGGGTTACAGAATGTTGCTATCGCTGACTTATGTACTAGTATAGTATTGTATGACAATTTCTCTTCGATAAACAACTGCGCCAGGTATCTGGCCACCTGGTTTGCAGACGGTTTGTTAGGATGGAAATTGTTATTTGATGCCCAGCGGCACCATCTATCCCAAGCTGGCTTGTAGGTATTTAGCGTCGAAGCTCGCCACCCTGATAGAAGCAAATTCTTTTCCTCAGGATTCCATCTACTCAAAACGCCGTCCCACCCCCAATTTTCCAAACTTCTATTTCCAGTTCTTGGATTTTTGGGCGGAGGTTTGCCGGTGGATGTGTCGATTAGTACCGATTCCAGGTTTGCTATTTTGAGTGGTGGCGCTAATGATCGGCGTATTAGGTCTGGTCGCCAGAACACCCTCGGCCACCTTGGGACTGCGAGAAGGTATGTTCCGGTCGCCTTGTTCAGGTGTGCTAGGATTCTTGGTATTAAATTTGGCGGAGGAAATATCCAGGCCAGATTGAAGTCCCAACATTGACTGAAAGCGTTTTGAAAGATTGCGCACGAGTCCGTGCAATCTCTTGACACGTATGTCGAAGTCACGTGTGCCGTTACGGAAGCAAATAGGTCTATATCGGGTTGCCCGAAGAGATTGAAAATCGGTTGGGTTGCTGCCGGTAAAAGGTGCCACTCCGGAGGTGTTTTTCCCCGAGATAGGTGATCCGCGTCTCCGTTGTATTTTCCGGGAAGAAACTGAGCTGTCAACGAGATATCCCACTTGTCTGCAAGGATCAGGAGGTCTTGGGTCAGATTTAAAAGTGTTAAGGATCTGGTGCCCCCTTCCTTGGAGATATACGCAACCACTGATTTGTTGTCCGATTGCACTAAGACTTCTGAACCGGAGAGGTTGTGAGCTGAGTGTTGAAGGGTTGCAAGCACTGCGAACAACTCTTTTCGGTTTGAATGCCACTTTTTCTGTTGGACGGTCCACTGACCTGATAAGGTTAAATCGTCTAAAGTTGCTCCCCAAGCCAGGTCTGAGGCATCTGTTGTCAGGAAATGACTGAACATTTCCTTGTGAATGGTGCTTGACAAGTTCAAGTTCTCTAACCACCATTCCACCTCCTGCAAGCACTCCTCGGTCATTGGAACTAATCTTCTGGGTGGAAGTTGCTTCAGCGGTTTGCTCGCTATCTGCAATTGTCGGCAGTGCAGCCGTCCTCTTCTCACCACGAAGTTGGCAAAGTTTAACCTTCCCAGGAGACTTTCCGCTTGCTTTCGTGACCATCGGCGAGAAGACAGTATCGCTCGAAGTGATTGGTGGAATGCCGCACACTTCCGTTCTGACAGGGACTTGCGATTGTTGCGCATGTCCCATACGACCCCCAGGTATTCGCACTTTTGTGTTGGGGAGAGCACTGACTTTTGGAAATTTACATTCCATCCCAGATATTGTAGAGTGTTTACTGCTAGCCGCGTTTGTCGGCCTAGATCTTCCTTGGATTGGCTCGCAAGGAGGAAGTCGTCGAGATACACGATTGTCCGTATACCTTTCTGACGCAGTAACTCGGCTACCCAATTTGTAAGGGTCGCGAACATTCTGGGAGCAGATGAAAGGCCAAAGGGCAGACTTGTCATCTGAAGCAAGTTTCCTCGGTAGACCAAGCGCAAGAATCTCCGATGCTTTGATGCGATCGGGAGATGGTAGTATGCTTGTGAGAGGTCTATCTTTGTCAACCAATCGTTTGGTTGCAAAAATTCCGGAACCTTGCAGTGGCTTATGAGTTTGAATGGAGCAGGGTTTAAAAACAGGTTTAGGGACTTCAAGTTGAAGATTACCCGTGAGGAGCCGTCCGATTTTGGTGTTAGGAACATTTTTGATAAGAAGCTGGGAGTGAGATCCGCGGCTTCCAGAACACCGCTCTCGGTGAGTTCCTTTATTTGGGAGTCCATCTCGGCAGAAGGGGGTGTGCTGAGGTGATTTAAAGTATTCTTGTGTGGCATTATCAAAGGAGGTTTTGACACAAATGGTATTCGTGTCCCCCTTATCATTTTTAGCATAAATGCTGGTGCTCCCAGTGTCGCCCATGCTGCCTGGAATAACTTTAAGCATCCCCCGCGAAATGGATTCCTTCTGGCGTCAATTTCGAGTGTGCCTTCCTCTAAACTTTCCTTTTGAACTACCAGAAGTAGACTTGCCTCCCCCTTTTTTCTTGGTGGAAAATTTGCTGGGGCCAGCTTCTCCTCTGGGAGGACCGTTATTTTTGTTAGCGAGAGGCCTTCGCTGTTCACGAAAAAACTGGTTATCTGGCTTTTTTCTGGTAGGAACCTGGGGTCTTGATAAAGGATGGGTTGTTGCAGGTTTTATCGTAAGCTTGTCAGAGGTACCTACCCTAGAGAGGAAGGCCGTCAGATTCCCCTTTTCAAAGAGATATTCTGAGCAAGGAGGGATTTTGCAAAGTCCCTCTCTGACATGCTCGTCTCTGACTTCCCCGAGGATGGATTTTCTGCGGAATTGTACCGCCTCTGTGCGCCTGCCACATACCATCTGAAGAATATCTTCGGAAACCTTCTGGTATGCGGAGTCAGGAGCAAACAAAACTTTTACTTTATCGAATACGTTTCTTTTATTAAGAATTGTGTTCTTATCAGCGGCCCAATTGACCAGTTCTTGGAGCCCTGATTGAAACTCCTCTTTTTGTATGAGGAGGGCATGAGATAGAGCGGCGAAAGACCTTTCCAGCGAAGCCTGGGCAGGGGAGCTGACATCGCAGCGTCTGAGCTCGTCGTTGACTTTCAATTCAACAAACGATGGCTCTGCCAGAAATTTCTTCTGGACATCAGCATATCGCACGCCTGCCCAGTTTTCACTACCAAAGTGTTGCAGCTTTTCTAAGGCTCGAATCCTGATGGGATTTGCTGTTGGATGGATAGGTTCCTTGACTACTGTGCTGGGTTCCTGGAAATCCAGCTGCAGCTCTTCTTGGATATCCTGAGGATCCTCGTGTTCCTCTAGTCCAGGAGGCTGCTGTAGAAAACCGTCGTCGTCTTCTTGCGATCCCGAGTCTACGGGAGAAGTGTCGCCTGGCGCCGCGACCTTAGCCCCGGTTTGACTTTGGAACACGGCGTCAGTCAAAAGTCCTATCTGCTGAACTAGATAGTCTATCCGTGGGTCCATTAACACTTTAAGGCGCTTTTGCTGACGCGGTTCAGGAGACTCTGAATCTGACGATAAAACGGATGGATCGCAGGATCTTTTTCGAGATTCACTGCGCTGAGAAGGCCCAGCTACCGGCGATAATGGCGAAACATTTTCTGTATCACTCATTTTCTATAAAGATCGGTGTTTTCGGACAGATGTGAAAATTTATATGAAATTAGGCACAAAGCATAAAGTTCTATAAAAATTTAATTAACTATCCGTCGCCCTTGAAAATCTTGACTCGCACGATGTTTGTAAACAACAAACACGTGTTTCAAGATGGCGTCGTTTTGTTTATAAAATATTCGAAATGAAAAGTTTTTTCGGTAAATGCGCGACAATGCCGTTTGGATTGAAGCGAAAGTTTATAATACGAGCACTTCTTTAGTTTTGTTTTTATAGAAGACGAGACACTTAATAATAATAAGATTCACACACTTCTCACGGTGTTTGTAAACAATTACCGCGCACTCAAAATGGCGGCGGCGTCTCGCAATCAAAATAAACACGATAATTATCCGTTATACACAAGAACTTGACGTTTTAATGACGTAAATTAAAAGAACTAAATATGTTTTCAAAGTTTATAACACTATCTACGATATACTGCCCAGGAATGAATACGATTTTTTCGAATTGATCGGACAAAATCAACGAACGTCGTTACACGATGGGAAAATGACGCTTTATGAACAACCCAAATCCATGGATGACCGGATACCAAATCAGCGGAAACGGACAAAGCGACCATAGAGTAGGACACTGACCCAGGAATAGACAGTAGAAACCGCGATAACGGAAAAGAAAATGAACGCTTCTCTCATGATGGACTCCAGAAATCAATTCAGAACACATAATATGCCAAATATGCAGCGTAATTCAAACGATGAATGTGGTAAAATGGTGAATAGAAATGTTCAGTGCGATCTATTTTTGTATGAAAAGAATTTGGGGTAGAAGAAATAAAGGACACATCCGAGAAAACAATTATTCGAGCAACGATAGATAGAGGTTTCACTGTAGCTGCATTTACTAAGTAAACTCAAAATTAAATGGACAAAATAAAGAGAGAATCAAAAATTCTCAATATTATTAATATTTAATGCATTTACTCTGTGGTTAGTCATTTTTACTTATTTATTTTTTTACAAAAATGTTAATAATATTAATGTATAACCACTCACCGAAATTTTTATGTCTACCGGTTTCGAGACGTACCCGTCTCTTCGTCAGGACAATCACTACCACAGCATGCAAACAATACTACCCTTCACCACCATAGCACCATTTACACACTCAAAACTACACAAAATGTCTAACACATGCGATTTTTGGTCGACCCGGTTGGTATACTAATATTATCAACATTTTTGTAAAAAAATAAATAAGTAATCAAACATTCTTCGCCTCTTCCTTGTTCGTGTATTTCCTCATACATACCCGCCGATCATTCTGACTCCTAAGCTGACTTTGTCCAAGTATTTGACATACTTAATTTTGCCAATCCTTGCTCCTATTTCCAACTATATTCCCCCCATAAATTTGTTTTCTTGATCTTTCTTCACTCTTCATCTTGTTTCACATGTCCAAACCACCTCAGCACACCTTTCTTAATTTTATCGATCGCATCTCGCATCTTTTGGGATCGCATTTTGACTGCATTCAGTCTACTTTTATCCTTTTTTTTCACTTCCAGGACTTATTTAATTTTACTATTTATTTAATTTTACATAATAAAATTACTACTACAGTTTTTTCCACATGTATTTTATTTAACCGGTGACCGGGTGTCGTCATTACCGACATCATCAAACTGGTGATATTGGTAACGACGAAACCCGGTCACTGGTCAAATAAAATGTATGTGGAAAATACCATATACATAGTTGTTATTTTTATTATATAAAATACAGTTCCACCAAGAAATGTCAGTATAAAACATAAATCTGATATACATTTTTTTTTCAAACAGAGTTACTGAATGAATGCAAGGAGCTGGAGGCTCAAGTTGTCAAAGGAAAATTATCCAAACAAGATAGGCTCAATCAGGTAAAAAAAATATTTCTTTTATTAACCTTTAAGTGCCAAGAGGTTTTAATAAGGCTGTTCCCGGTAGGCTGTAACATTGTAAGAAAAATGTTATATTTTTTGTCAATATATTTAACCCTTTGTCCGATTTCCCTGTACCACATACGGGCAAAAAAATCCTTTGTGGATTTGCCTGTACCTGGTACAGGCAAAGAAATAGCTCAAACTGATTTTACCGTAGTATCGG
The DNA here is from genome assembly GCF_059751285.1 of Brachycentrus maculatus. Classification (NCBI taxonomy): domain Eukaryota; kingdom Metazoa; phylum Arthropoda; class Insecta; order Trichoptera; family Brachycentridae; genus Brachycentrus; species Brachycentrus maculatus. The sequence goes on from NW_028281206.1 coordinate 1,541,537, forward strand.
CGGCAGTTTCTAGATTATACTAGAGCTATGGGCTAGAAATACTAGATGGAGAATTAGCGTGTATCTAACATCAATTTAGAAAGTATTTGAAAATTCTCTTAGTAAACATTCAATTAAAAAAATCATTCAATCTAGAAAATATTTTTCTTTTCTTCTTCTCCGTCTTATTCCTCATTGCTGAGGGTTGTGACCCTTGCAGAAGCAATGACTCTTCTCCAGTTATCCCTTGACTGCGCTGCACGTAGCGCTCCAATCACTGAGGTGCCTGCTGCTGCCTTAATTTGATCGGTCCATCGTGCGGGGGATCTTCCTCTCCCTCTCTTTCCCTCCAGGCTACCGATCACAACTAGTCGTTCCAGGCTATCCTCATTGCCACGCGCAACGTGTCCAAAGAACTGGAGAATCCGTCGGGTACAGATATTGGCCAGAGTCAAGCCATCCAAGCGTAGTTCCTGGCGAATGGACTCATTGGTGCGTCTAGCTGTCCATGGAATTCGGAGCATTTTTCTTTTAATGCCTTAGAATAATGCATTATTTCATTATCAGTAATTTTAAAAAAACCTGCCCTTTTAACAAATATATTCTTCACTAAACATAGAATACTAAACTATCGTAAAAATTGCGATGGCAAAATGACGATTCCAGGAAAAAACAATGTTTGTGTCGTTTCGCGCCCCCTGTTTCATAGTACCTTCCTAATGTACATAAAAAAATCATTATTATATATTTAAAAAAAGAATGTTACTACATATTACGTCTAAAATAATAAAAGTTTTTGATCACCTTATTTATTACCTTTTTATAAATATGTTGTATTTTTTATGATTTTTTTTTTATTCATTTAATATATTTACATTTTTATTGATAACATAATACATTTTAATCATTTATACATATGGAGAACTTTTATATTTCGATTCGCTGTGCCTCTCCATAAAAGAGACTGTGCTCTTGTGCTTGGAGAGGGATTTACACTCGTGGTTTAATGTTATATAATAAAAGATATAATAGTTTTTTTTTGTATATTTTTTCAAGATTTATATGTATAGAGCTTTAATTTTTTTCTTAAGTATATTTATACCATCTATATTTTTATAAATTTCTTTAGGGAGTTTATTGAAATGTTTGATTGCCAAATATTTGAAGTTTTGCTGAAATTGCTTGGTGTTGTATTTTGGAGTAGAAAAATCGTTAGAGAATCTCGATGATAATTTTTTTGTTAAATTTGAATAATTGTCACCCTTTAGTATTTGAAAAATTGCGTTTTTTTATAAATGGATTCTATGTTTGGGACTTGAAATTTTATAAATAATTATTTTGTTGGATATATGTTTTTTTTTTTAAATAACTTTAATTATGGTTTTCTGTACTATTTTCACAGAGTTGAAATGTTTGGTAATGTCACTTGTAGGATAGTTTAGTAATCTAGAGTTAAAACTCATCTGTCAAAGGGTTAAGGATTATTATTGAATTCAATTAAATTTCAATTAAACTTTTAATTTATTCATTTAAAATTAACACATACAATTACAAACTAAAATTTAAAGCGTATACATTAACAAAAATTCAAATGTAAGCAAGAACACTTTTGTTAAAGATGTAGAAGAATCCTGCTTCGGAATACCCCTTCAGACACATGAAAACGATCAATATCCAGCGTGATATCTCTCCTTTTTAGGTGTATGCGGAATTGAAGGCCATAGGAGCAGACTCCGCTGAGCCCCGCGCCCGCAGGATCCTGGCCGGTCTGGGATTCAACAAGGAAATGCAGAACCGAGCCACCAAGAACTTTTCCGGAGGATGGAGGATGAGGGTTTCCCTGGCAAGGTACACCGTTCACCGTGTCTCAATAATCCAGTCAAAATGTCATACATCTTGAAAAAAATTAACTGAAGCAAAATGGCATACATTTAGAAAAAAAAACTTTTTTTCAAAATGGTTATTTTAAATTTAAAATATAAGTGTAAAAAAAAATCTTATAAATATGAAAACATTTTAAGTGTGTGTAAATTTTTATCGCCACCCAATCGTGCGTAGGGCACTGCATCATATGAATGCAGTGTTTTTAATTTTTTAAATATATTTTTTCCTTTTATTTTGCGAATTTGTACATAATAAATATAATTATATGTAATAAATGTTGTTATCTTGATTGTTAACATATGAAGGAAATGTATCAGCCCTCCGCTTCAGGTACCAGTCCGGGGTAATATTGAATAAATCTTAGAGTGAAAAATCACTTATATTTATTTGACCCACCCCCTGGGAATCGAACCCGGGACCTCCAGTATGGTAGTCGAGCGTGCTGAGTATTACGCTACGGAGGCGGACACATTGAAAAAAATTTGCTCAAGAAAAAAGGCTTCCATTTTGAAAGAAATTAACTCAAGCACATGTTTTTCCAGGGCGCTGTTCATAGAACCAACTCTACTGCTTCTTGACGAACCTACTAACCATTTAGATCTCAACGCTGTTATTTGGCTTGACAAGTAAGTCTAATTAAGTTGTTTCATTTATTTAATCTTTTTCAATGGCAAATTTCAAATACAGGTTTCAAAGAATATGCTTCCATCTATTGGTTTAAATATAAACAAAGCTTTATAAAATAAAACTACTTTGTTTTTAACCACTTTTTATTGGTACTTTTCTCCAACCGGTTTCGACAAGAATCTTGTCATAATAAGAGTTAAACAACCCGTGGATTAAAGTTTCCGAAATTTCTTCACACCCCAATGGTGCATAGGGCACTACTGCATCATATAAAGGCAGTATTATCTTGATTGCTACTTACATGAAGGCAAGGTGATCATTCCTGTGCTTCAGGGAGCAGTCCAGTGTAATATTGAATAAATATTATAGTGTAAAATCACCAATATTTATTTTACCCCCCTGGGAATCGAACCCGGGATCTACAGCACGATAGCTAAACACGCTATCCATTACACCACGGAGGCAGACGTCTTACAGTCTGTAAGATAAGGTATAAACGGAGACTTATGTAATTTATGTACATCTTCTCCGTCTTTTTCCTCATTACTGAGGGTTGTGACCCCTGTGGAAACAATGACTCTTCTCCAGTTATCCTTTGACTGCGCTGCACGTAGCGCTCCAAACCACGGAGGTGCCTGCTGCTGCCTTAACTTGATCGCACACCTACCATTTATGTTATTTACCTATAAAAAAGCTATCTGCAGCGGATGGTATTTTGTGTACTGCATATCAAGGAGGTATTTTCCGGTCTCTAGTTACCTCCAGGGCTGGAAGAAGACGCTGCTTATCGTGTCCCACGACCAGTCCTTCCTGGACAACGTGTGCAACGAGATCATCCACCTGGACCAGCACAAGCTGCACTACTACAAGGGCAACTACTCCATGTTCAAGAAGATGTTTGTGCAGAAGCGCAAAGAGCAGGTCAAGGAGTACGAGAAGCAGGAGAAGAGGATCAAGGAGCTCAAGGCGCACGGGACCTCCAAGAAGGCCGCCGTAAGTTTCTTCTTAACCCTTTCCACTCTGACCATTTTTTCTCATAACTGGTCAGGTACTATGATCAAAAAAAGTGACGTTTTTCTACTATTAAAATAAATATTTTGGTTCCCTGATTTTGGGATTTTTTTATTTTATTTTTTTTGGGGATGGTTCGATGCCCAGGGGGTCAAATAAATATAAGTGATTTTTTCACTTTAATATTTATTCAATATCAGCCTGGACAAAGGTGATCAGCCCTCCGCTTAAGGTACCAACCTGAAGCGGAGGGCTGATCACCTTTCCTTTGTGTGCTGACAATCGAGATAACACTGCCTTTATATAATGCAGTGCCCTATGCACCATTGGGGTGCGGATAAGGGTTTGATTCATTGATTCATTGATTTTGGGACACTCTGTCTGGCAATTCGTATGACCATGTTAATTAAGATTAACTGTATTTATCTGAAATATTTTTGGGTAGAATATGATTGGGTGATAGAGAAATCAGTGATTAAAGTTATACCTGCGCCGGGCCAGACATTGTGGCCCACGGAGCTGCCTACCAGAATCATGCGGGCCAGAATGTCTGGCCTACAGAGTGCTAAGAGTTAAGTAATTTTTTTTTAGTTGTAGCAGATGAATTGGCCTAGATCAGAAGAAAATGTCAAACGCTTCCCCTTCTCTGAATTCCTGAGGAGTTTTACGTGGTTTCTTCCCAGCAATGAGCAAATGCTGACAAATTCCTGACTGGCCCACTCTAGATTATCCCTCCTTTACCCAACGCAAAATAAATTGAAACATGTTTTAAGCTAGAAGTAACGAAAATCCACTAATTTTTCATATATTTAATTCAAATTCAAAACCCTTATCCGCACCCCAATGGTGCATAGGGCACTGCATTATATAAACGCAGTGTTATCTTAATCGTTTACACACGAAGGAAAGGTGATCAGCCCTCCGCTTCAGGTACCAGTCCAGGGTAATACTGAATAAATACATATTAGAGTGAAAAAAATTACTTATATTTATTTGACCCCCCCTGGGAATCTAACCCAGGACCTCCAGAATGGTAGCCGAGCGTGCTGACCATTACACTACGGAGGCGGACAAAATAAGCATATACAAATAATAAATGGAACTCCCGTCTAAAAAAAATAATGAATAACAATTTAAATATGTTTTTAGTTAGAAGTAACCAAAATCCACTAACAGATCTATAAACTTTGTACGCAATAAGCAAGGTAAATGATAAATGCAACTCCCATCTGAAAATAAAAATGTTAAACGACCTTTCTGTAATGTCACTAGGTTGGCAATTTTCACTGCATCCATGGCTGCCAGGTTGCAATTCTGAAAATACTAGGGGGTCGAGCATATGCATTAGCAAAAATATTGGCCCGTACATTTCCAATAAAAAGTGTCAAGTGGCAGCTGGCAAGCTCAGTTGGGTTGTGGAAACATGCGAGCAGTGCTAGGGTTGGCGCGATACGACTCATATGCCGTCCGCGACCTGTGAAAACTCTCAAACTGTGCACAAGTATTTTATTTTTATATTCAAATCATCTTGTAGTTCCATAAAGTTAATACCGAGTCAATAAATAAAATGATGTTGTCAACAGGAAAAGAAGCAGAAGGAAGCGCTCACCCGCAAGCAGGAGAAGAACCGGACCAAGATGCAGAAGCAGGAGGAGGACAGCGGGCCCAGCGAGCTGCTGGCGCGCCCCAAGGACTACCTCGTCAAGTTCTCCTTCCCCGACCCGCCCAACATGCAGCCGCCCATCCTGGGACTGCACAGTGAGTCGCTCCTTACTGGAAACACCATTCCAGAACATGGCGCTTTGCCCCCTTAACAGCATTCAAAGGATCCGTGATAGTTCATAACGAACTGTCACGGGAGGTGGTATCATACATGATTAAAATAGTAAAGAACATTGCTACCATAAACCAAGCCAGGACACAAAATACCGAAACACAGGAACGAAAGGCCTGTTGACGACAGTCGGCAGTCTGGAGGCAACCACGTTGCACTCCTCAGGAGAAGCCGGACTGCTACCTGTCGTCAACAGGCCTTCCGTTCCAGTAGAAGAGGGTTCGGCATTTTGTGTCCTAGCTTGGTTTATGGTAGCAATGTCCTTCACCTTTTTATCATTTATGATACCACCTCTAGTAAGTGTTGCTTATGAGTTATCGCGGATTCGATGTCGGATAAGTCCTTACTCAAGATTTATTTACAGGGACCAGGTTTTCACTATGTCAGGATGATATTAATAATATGGCTTTGTTTTTTCTCAGATGTGGACTTCAACTACGATGGTCAGAAGCCTCTGTTCAAGAAAACGGAGTTTGGTATTGATCTGTCATCGCGTATCGCCATCGTGGGACCCAACGGAGTTGGCAAGTCCACCTTCCTCAAGCTGCTGGTGGGAGACTTGTCTCCGACAAAAGGAGAACTCATCAGAAACCATCGCTTGGTAAGTGGAAACAAGGATGCTTCAACAAATTTCTGCTGGAAGGCTGTTTCTGCTGGAAATTTATGTACAAAATATTCAAATGGATGATATTGAAAATATTGATATATCACCCTACGGATGATATCGCTCACTCCTTTCCAGAACGTCATAAATCAAAAAACTTGATTTTTAAGGAGAACATTTTTAAACTTTAAAAATATAACACAACACATCAAAAATAAATATCAAGCCACTCATTGAACTTTTTACTGTGCAACAGATCTTTTTAGGTAAAACCTGAAGGTTTTTTTTCCATTTGAAAAATATTGAGTATATTTAAAAAAAGAGAAATTAAAGATTACCTTTTCTTCAAAATGCAAAAACAACATTTTCTGCCCTGTAGCGGGTAAATATTAAGTTAAAACTATGCCACTTTCGCTGGGATATAGTACATTTTCTGGGCATTCCGAAAACATGTACAACTGAAAATTGACAATTTTTGATTTGTGACGTTCTTGAAAGGAGTGAGCGATATATCAATATACATATCGTAGTCATACAGGAGAAAGTGACCAAGTGCATTTTTTACAAAAACGTGATCATTCACTGTTTTACATCCTACTAGCTTAATATTGCCTTGTAAAAAACCCCAATGGATTTTAAACTTGGAAGTATAACATATCGACTTGTTAAAAATGACTAACTGCATTGATGTTTATTTTCTTGCCAAGCAAAAGTGACTTGAATGGCCCTCCTGAACATTTTACGGTTTGTTAGTTGGTTACTTTCTCCTGTACGACTACGATATACAATATTATAGGTGTCTGAATTTTTTATCTGAAAAAAATATAAAAGTCTGAATGTGTGTTTTTGGGCTAATGACCTGACATTTGGCTGGCTTAAATACAGATGTCCAATAATAGACAGAATGGTGAGTGTTACACAAGTGTATAAAGTGATCACTTATGTCAGCCAAATGTCAGGCTGTAAACCCTGGGATGCTCAGACTTCCATCTTCTTTCATAATAAAAGGGAATAATGATACATCAAGTTGACACCTTTAAAAATAAAAATTATATCTCCATTTCTTCTTCTCCGTCTTATTCCTCATTGCTGAGGGTTGTGACCCTTGCAGAAGCACTCTGAATGACTCTTCTCCACTTATCCTGTGACTGCGCTGCACGTAAGGCTCCAACCACCGAGGTGCCTGCTGCTGCCTTAATTTGATCGGTCCATGTTTCAGCAGCATAGAGAATAATGGAGTTGACCAAGCTCCTGACAAGCTTCATCTTGCTGTTGTTACTCACACCCCAGTCTTTCCAGATTTTGTCTAGCTTAGACATGGCACTCCATTTACAGATTTACAATAAGAACATAACCGGAGATCATATATTTTCCATGTATTTATTTGTTTGTAAAATGTTTGTTGACGTTTGCAGAGGATAGGGCGCTTCGACCAGCACTCCGGTGAGCACCTGACGGCCGAGGAGACGCCGGCCGAGTACCTGCAGCGCCTGTTTGGGCTGCAGCACGAGAAGGCGCGCAAGGCGCTGGGCTCCTTCGGGCTGGTGAGCCACGCGCACATCATCAAGATGAAGGATCTCAGCGGCGGCCAGAAGGCGCGCGTGGCGCTTGCCGAACTCACGCTCAACGCGCCCGACGTCATCATACTGGTGAGCTATCACACTATGACACTATCACATTGGTGACTAAAAAGCCAACGTTAAAAATATTATTTTACTCCTTGATTTTTTATAATTATCTCTTCTTCTCCGTCTTACTCCTCATTGCTGAGGGTTGTGACCCTTGCAGAAGCAATGACTCTTCTCCAGTTATCCCTTGACTATGCTGCACGAAGCGCTCCAACCACTGAGGTGCCTGCTGCTGCCTTAATTTGATCGGTCCATCGTGTGGGGAATCTTCCTCTCCCTCTCTTTCCCTCCAGGCTACCGATCACAACTAGTCGTTCCAGGCAATCCTCGTTGCCACGCGCAACGTGTCCAAAGAACTGGAGAATCCATCGGGTACAGATATTGGCCAGAGTCCAGCCATCCAAGCGTAGTTCCTGGCGAATGGACTGATTGGTGCGTCTAGCTGTCCATGGAATTCTGAGCATGCGCCTCCAACACCACATTTCGAAGGCGTCCGTTTTTCTCCTTTCTGCTCCTTTTATGGTCCATGTTTCAGCAGCATAGAGAAAAATGGAGTGGACTAAGTTCCTGACAAGCTTCATCTTGGTGTTGTTACTCACACCCCGGTCTTTCAAGATTTTGTCTAGCTTAGACATGGTACTTTTTTATAATTATATTTTCTGTTAATTTTTCAATAAATTTTCTGTCCATGTAAGCCAGCATTGTTTTTTGCTCTCTTCCCATGCGCCATCTATCCATATTAGCACTGATATACTAGGAATTTTATCATAGCTGCACAAATATGGCAAGTAAACACAGTATGAGATAACTCGTAGTCGGCATCCTAGCAAAGAACACAATCTAGGAGTATCAACGTGTAAGGACAGGAAGTGTATTTTTACCTTCTTCGCTAGCCTTATTTCAAAGTCAGAAAAGAAGGAATTATTTAATGTTTTTTATATGAATATTATGTAGCAATCTCTTTGTTAAGGTCTAAACCAGTGGTTCTAAACCATGCCAGCCTTATTTCAAAGTTAGAAAAGAAGGAATTATTTAATGTTTTTATATGAATATTTTGTAGCAATCTCTTTGTTAAGGTCTAAACCAGTGGTTCTTAACCATGTTGGAGGTACCGAACCCCACCAGTTTCATATCCGCATTTACCGAACCCTTTAATTATAAAAATTTATTGCTAGATTGATATATTCCTTTCAAATAATGTACTAGATCTATTGGATAAATGAATATGTTGTATAGTGTATCACTTTACATAATATCGTACAATAAGTCGGGTGTGTGAGCTCCGCTGAACCCTAGAGACTGATTCACCGAACCCCTAGGGTTCGATCGAACCCAGGTTAAGAACCAGTGGTCTAAACTATATGTATACAATTATCAAATCCCGTCGCCAGCGGTCCGCAAGTGTAAAAAAACACCAGTCCGAAATGTGTTAATATTGGTTTATTTTTCCGCAGGATGAGCCTACAAACAACCTGGATATAGAATCGATTGATGCCCTCGCTGAAGCAATCACGGCTTACAAGGGCGGCGTGGTCATTGTGACTCACGACGAGAGACTGATCAGAGAGACGCAGTGTACGCTGTACGTTATCGAGGAACAAACCATAAATGAGGTAATCAAGTCCTTTTTATTTCCACTTTATCACTCTTCAGTTCTTATTACAATTACTTATTATGGTGTAAGATGTACAAATAGTAATCCCCGTCGATTGCGGGAAGTGGATTCCAGACATGGCCATGATAGGCGAAATTTGACAATCCATTTATTACCAGATAATAAGTAGGGATGAACCACCCTACTCTTGGGTTATTTTCCGAGAAACGGGCCAAAAAATCACCACTTTCTTCTACAGAATTATGAAAACAACATTTGTTGTATACATACCTGATAAATTTTTGCTGTAATAGGTGCATTTAGGATGCATTTATGCGCTTTTGTAATTTCAAAGGTTGCACACCATTGAAAATAATGTACAATGTTATTTTTTACAGTGTTAAAAGCATTTTTTTGTGCAATAAATTTTAAAACATGGAATACACAGACCCAAGTTACATTTTTAAATAAACATTAAATAACAATGTCATATAAATACAATTCATTACTTATTTATTTTTTCCCTTTTGCAAAAAAGAATATTTCCTCTTTTGGCCTCTCTACGTTTTTGTGTAAAATTTGCCTATCGTCAAATAATCCATTTCAGCCACACTTTACAGCACTCACTGCCTTAAAATCTTCATCATTTTCTTCTAACAATTATGTACATACTTTGATTGTGAAGAGAAAAGGCCTTTTTGATTATTTTTACACTCAAATTTCACACGGGAACAGGTGTCGAAACGTTATTTTCTTGTGAAAGATAAAGAAAGATAGCTCGCTTGTGCAAGCACATATTATGACTATTCCTGGAATATGTTGAAGCCAGGCAAGTGTTGTTTGACCACTTCACAGTTGAATTTTGGCGAGAAAATTAGTTGGTGCAGGAAATTGTCACCCACAAGTCGAAACACAAACAAGTCTGGTCATAAAAGGGAAGATTGAGGGTCGCAGAGGGGTTGGAAGAAGGCAGCTTTCCTGGCTTCGGAACATTCGAGAGTGGACCGGGATGAGAGGTGTGGCGGAGCTGTTTGGTGCTGCCCAGGGCAGACAAGGTTTCTACCGAGTGATCGTCAACCTCGGGGAGACCCGGCAGGACACATGAAGAAGTCGAAATAAGACTGTCCGAACACCTCTCGGGTTATTCAATAAAAACAAATGGGTCAATATTTGACTCGGGTAAAGTAGGACTGACAAGTCGGAATATGACTTACCCGAGCAGTGATCTGGCTCGTCAAATGCAATACAAACTCCTTGTCCGAGTCAAGTTCGGGCTAGACAGGGAACTGGTTAAAATACCGCGTTGTAGCGAATCAACACTCACCGGGATCGCGATAAACAGGGTTACCTGTACATGTTTTTGACATTTTTTTTCTTCACCAGATTGATGGGGACTTCGACGACTATAGGAAAGAACTTCTTGACAGCTTGGGAGAGGTCATCAACTCGCCTTCCATCGCTGCCAACGCGGCCGTATTACAATAGTCTTTTATCTGGAATATGTCGTGGTTTTGTGGCACACACATCTTGGAAATCTGCATTCAATTTAATTTTGTATCAACTTGGTATCTTTTTAAATGACGGTATTATTTTTTTCAATGAATTTTTTACAAATTTGCTTATTTATTATTTACTTTTCTTCTTATTATTATTGTCGTCATTGCAATTTTCACTTTGTCGTCAGCTGATCTCAACAGCGATTTAATGCTGCAGTGGAACAACTCCCTCAAGTTGTCAAGCCAGGATATACGTCATCTTTCTATGCTGTGTTTACCTTCTACTTTGCCCTGTAATTTAATAAATATTACTTTGAAATTTCTCTCCCCTCATAAAATTCTTTTCTTAACAGTGACAACAGTATAATTTTTATTTCGAGAAATTAAAATACTTTGTGTTTTGATCCACTCATATTTTTATTAACCAACTAGTTTCGGCAACAACCTGTTGCCCTCTTCAGGGTTTAATTTATGACTCATTAATTATTATATTATTGATTAGTCATAAATTAAACCCTGAAGAGGGCAACAGGTTGTTGCCGAAACTAGTTGGTTAGTAAAAATGTGAGTGGATCAAAACACAAAGTATTTTTATTTCTCGAAATAATATATCAATATGATCCACAAGTTAATGCTTTCAATATTCAAAACACAGTATAATTTTTCTTTATTAAACTATCAAATTAATATTTGTTGGTCACATTGAGAGTATTTGCGTTTGAATTATGTATACAAATATTTCATTTTCATGAGCCTATGTTCATTATTAAAAATAGAAATCAAATTGTGGTAGAGTGGATTCGAACCCGGAAACTCTGACACTAACCATAAGAGAAGTTATTTTTAAAAACGAGAACATCCGTTGTTAGAAATCCGTATTCATTAAATATATTTGTATTTACTGACAATTCAATAAAGATTCAAATAATATAACATAACATGATTTAAATAATAAAAATGAAAATGGTATTTTCTGGCGTTTCTCATGTGTGTGATTATAATCCAGGATTTGGTCCTCACATACTAATATAAGAGTTTCCGCTTAATAAAAAGCTTCTTTACATCTCACCAATAGATGTCTCTAGTGAAGTTCTAGTGATTCAAGAACAAGGTTTCTAAATTGATTCATATATAAAGAACTTCCAAGAATTTGAGTAGTGTGGTTGTCAATAATGGGTAGAATTGGTGAATGTTACACGTGTGTAAAGTGATCACTTAAACCAACCGATGACGGTCGTCAGCCCCGTAAATGCCCAGACTTCCATATTCTTCTTCATCTTTGATGAGATGTCAAAAAGTAATACAATAAAGATTCAGTGTTTATCTTTATTTGTCAATAGTTATTTTCATAATGCCATCACATAAGATTGTCAATTTTTCTGCGAAGGTTATTCGTTGATGTGTAAATTAATTATTACAGAGGCAATGGAAGCGATTTGTGATTTCTCATTGATGGAAAATGATGTAAATTTTCATTGTAGGCAATATGTCTCTTTGGTGTTCTCCATATTTTGTCTATGGCGGCAAATCTGCTGTCAGTTATGTCTGTTTTGTCAATAGTTAAAATTTGTGTGTCTTCAAAATGTCCTTCAGCTGAAAGACAGAGTGCACTTATTAATATATGAGATATGTTCTTTCATTAATTGATTCGGCAGTCAGTTTGTGGTAAAATCAATCCATGTTTAATTTAAGAGATATGTTCTGTTTGCGTGGATTTATAAACCACAAAGTGTGGTGCTCTTAAAAATTTTGAGTAAGTTCTGGAAGCTTTCGTTTGTGATTAAAATTAGATTCATTCTTATGCCTTTGGGCAAATTGCTAAATCTCTAAAATGTGTCCAGTAGAGCAGTGCTCCGCAACCTCTTCTCACCTATGAAATACCAAAATTCTTCCTAGAATTCTGCGGCACACCAAAAGCTAAATTATATAGACCAGGGGTTCCCAAAGTGTGCGCCGCGGCGCCCTGGTGCGCCGTAGAAAGTAAAGAGGGGCGCCGTGAGTCGATCCTCTATCATCATCCAAAACCACAAATATTCTCGGGTATCTATATAAAGCAACAATTTATTTTTTGAGAGCTAGCATCTTTCTACCCAACTACTATTATTGTAGGTAAGTTCCTATTTCTTTCGACTATAATATATTTTCATACATATAAAGTCCCATTATCTATTCCAAATAGCTTACTAAAGTAGGGCGCCATCACAAAATACTAAGCTTGTAAGTGCACCGCAGGCTGAAAAAGATTGGGAACCCCTGATATAGACCATTGAAAAATTATTCGATACTAATAATAATAATAATAAAACCCTTATCCGCACCCCAATGATGCATAGGGCACTGCGTCATATAAACGCAGTGTTATCTTGATCGTTTACACATGAAGGAAAGGTGATCAGCCCTCCGCTTCAGGTACCAGTCCAGGGTAATAATATTGAATAAATATTACAGTGAAAAAATCACTTATATTTATTTTACCCCCCTTGGGAATCGAACCCGGGACCTCCAGAACGGTAGGCGAGCATGCTGACCATTACACTACGGAGGCGGACATTCGATATTCTGCATTCGATACTACATTTTGAAAAACAACAAACATGATAATCTGAACATATTGTAAACCAGGGAAATTGCCATGGATTTTCCTCGAAAGACATCTAGAGGAAGACCAAAAAATTCATGGTTCTTACAGAACGATAACATGTATTGAAGGCATGGTCTAGGTGACATTGTATATGATAGAAGTACCTATTATCTAAGGACGAGGAGGGCTGACCCCAACAGTCAAAGACCATAAGTTAGGATGAGCCAGGAAGAAGAAGATACAGTATTTGGACCAGCAATAAAATCTCCCATCATTATTACATTTTGAACTGGAAAATTCTGTGGAATTATGCAGTTGTTGGTGATTTTTCACAGAAAGCCGATGATAATGAGTCCATGAAATCGATTTTAGATAGGATAACAAATTTTAGGTTATGTGTAAATTGATGTTTTTATAATATGAACGTGGGTGTCGCTAGCCAATCCCTGTGGTTGTGCAAATAGTGTAAAGAAATAAATGGAGGGCCTAGAAGTTTTGCTCGATGTAAACAATAAGAGTTGATATTTGTATCCAATGTATAATTTATTAATTTGTCCAATAAAATATGTTTTTACAACTTTTGTTCTTTTATTTTGGAGACTGTAAAAATGATTGTGCTTTTTCTTTCCCACCAAATTCCTTACTAGTATTACGTGGCTCGGGTATAGGTAATAATAACTCGTAATTAGGATGCAATCGGTTTATTCTACAGGTCACCATGACAGTACAATGACAAGTGTGTGTAGCATCCCCTGCATTCGTCTCATAAGGGATATAACGTAAACATTCCCCGCGTACACCTCCGCCCTGCCCCTAGCGGGCGCTTGGGGTCATAGTTCATGTTGCTACAAATATTACGCCGTAACACTAGATTTTACATTATTTTCACCTAATAACATTTCAAATTTCATCAAACCCTTATCCGCACCCCAATGGTGCATAGGGCACTGCATTATATAAACGCAGTGTCATCTTGATCGTAAACATATGAGGAAATATGATCAGCCCTCCGCTTCAGGTACCAGTCCAGGGTAATATTGAATAAATATTACAGTGAAAAAATCACCTATATTTATTTGACCCCCCCTTGGGAATCGAACCCGGGACCTCCAGAACGGTAGCCGAGCGTGCTGACCATTACACTACGGAGGCGGACTAACAATATTTGGAAGACAAAAATGAAAAATCTTCTAATATTTTTTAAAAATGATAATACATACTCAAAATATTGTCAATTTTACGAGCAAGCATTGGTGGGGGGGGGATTTCTATCGTAGCCGAGAAATCACGAAAATAATGATGTTTTTGTAATTCATGTATTGTAAAATACGTTATATTATATAATTAATCTGAGACGCTGCGCCGTGGCGAATTGGGCAGACGCTTGACTGCAAATCCGGCGTCGCAGGTTCAACACCCGCCAATTACCAAAAAAATCAATTGGTCTGGGTGGTTGAAACGTATTTTTCATATCTACCTTTCACATCCTTACTATCCTACCCATAGACAACTGTCTAAAAATAGAGGCTTTTTGGGTAGGTACATTTTAAATCAAAATGCTCCAATGGGTTTTTATCACTCGGGAGGAATGTCTAATTTAACATACTCAACCTATAAAGGATTATGTAAGACTCGTTTTGTGTTTATAACACCCGATTTAATCAATATTTTCGTATATTCTTCATTTTCTTTTGCAAAATTCGCCTTCGTAAAAACGTTGTTTTCGTAAGTTGGCAACAAATGAAACGAATCCACACTACTACAATTACAGCTCTCTAAAGCAGATACATGAAGAGATACGGCACATAACACACCCGATGGCGTAAAATTTGATGACGTTTGGCGGTGTCCGTTTTTCGTTTTATTAAAATATCTATAGTTTAAACCTTCATATCTCCCTTACCCCTACAGATTTCAATAAGAATGTAACCGATAGTCTTTCGATTTTTCATATTAATTTATTACCTAATAAACCAATATCGTGCGAAAAATCCATTCCCGAATCATCCAAAATACTTCTATAAAAGAAGTCGTTTCGGTATTCGATTCGATCACATGGAGCTAATCACGTCAATTAGTGCACAAATTTGGTTGGCAGACATGGCGATCGAATAAAAAACCTAATCAAATGACCTTTTTGTATTTTAAAGAAGTTGTTTTGAATTCGGTCATTTAAAGGTAACCACGCCAATTAGTGTAAAAATTTAGTTCCGTATTGCATATTTCTAGCTTCCAATATATTTCATTTTCACATCAAACGCTAGAAGGAAAAATTAACGGACTCATTCAAATCGAAAAACTGAAAAGTAAGAATTACCCATTAGCCATATCTTTAATATCTAGCTCCTGATATATTTCAGAATTTAACATTAAAAAATTAAGATGGAAAGAAATATTAATACGAAAACGTAATGAATACCGTCCCAATCAGGTAACCAAAAAACTAACCTATCTACTCTTCTAGTACCTACCTCTAGTTTTAATATTTAAAATATATATATATTATTCAAATACATTGAAGATCACAGATATTACGAAATGACAGTTCCCAGTCAGTACGGATTAAAAATAAATTCATTTGTTGTCATTCAAATCAGTCGTCAATCCTAAAAAATCAAATCATATTTAAAAAAAATACGTTTCAACCACCCAGACCAATTGATTATTTTTTGTAAAATCGTATTTCAAACTGTATTTTTGACATCTAAAGAAGGCCGCTCGTGTTATATTATTTTTCTCATTTACATTTGAGTCTATCGCACCCGGCGGCTTTATAGAGAGTTCGAAAAACAAAAGGAATAAATCATTGGGCAGGTACCTACCTGACATAATAAAAAATACACCTGCGGCAGTTAGTAAAAAAAAGCGGCCTACAAGTCACACGCCCTCCCGGATCGTCATTTTTTACCAGCCGATCAACGGGTAATCGGTAGATATCTCGCTCACGCATCTGTGATTTAGTATCATTTGTCCCTTTCTCACTACCCCCTGCATAGAGTGTGGTCATTAGATAGTGTAACTTTGAATGTGCGTATTGAATTTTGGGTACTTGCATAGGGCACCGCATCAGATCGATGCGGTGCTTACTAGATCTTTGACTATATGAAAGTAAGGTTATCAGTCCTGCGCTACATGTTCTTGAATATTTTATAATGGGATACAGATGATATAAATTGATATAAGTGAAGGAACTCAGTATGAAAGAAAATACTGTTATTTGGCACAGGAATGGACGAGGAACGGCAGGTACCACAGGATAAGAAAAGCAGCAATGGCTAAGGTTCCTACTCGGTCGTATATCCGTACTCGTAGTAGCTTACGTACATTGTGCCCTGCTAATAAGAGTCTACGAGATAGAATAAGGAACATCAGGATAATATAAATATGCGAGATCGAAGATGTCATTAGTCAATAGGCGGGGAAGGCAACGAAGAAGACAAAGTTATGCGCGTGTGAGGGGAATGGGAACCATTCAGACTCCCCCACATTGCACTGCACGGCCAACCCCAAGGCAGACTACCAAAGAGATGGATTGACAGCTCGAATCGGCATCGCAGAAAGCTAATCCCTCTTAAACACACGCCAAAAGCCTACACCAAGAAGAATAATAATAAGAAGAGACCTCGTCGGTACGATGCAGTGCCCTATGCACCATGGTATACGCCGATAAAATGCGCATTTGATGTAAAATACGTACAATTCACGATCTAAGTCCTGACACGTGTAAGTATTTAATTGTTACTTTCATAACAAAAACAAACGTAATTGAAGGACGAATAAAAAAATGTTCAAAGTTACCCAGATTGTGCATAGATAGAGTTGATTAAGTCATTATTTGATATTGTGTAAGTACTTAAGTATCAGATAACATTCTTGCGTCTACGAAATTATGCAGATAATAATTTTCACGCGTCTGTTGAATGACAGAACTAGATTCAACTGGAAAATTGAAAACGACATTTGTTAATCGTTGGATTTAAGTCTAAAGTTAAAAAGATTATAAAATATAGATTGTGAGAAAGATTATTACTGTCTGGGGCATATTGATAACAAGTACTATTTTTTTTTCAATGACATAAAAAATTCTTAGAAACGCCTTGAGGTGTTATCAATTTATAATTTTGTACTGATAGATTAAAAATTTTAAAAAGAAATTTAATGTCACTAAGTATTTGTTATTTTGTCCGCCTCCGTAGTGTAATAGTCAGCACGCTCGGCTACCGTTCTGGAGGTCCCGGGTTCGATTCCCAGGGGGGTCAAATAAATATAAGTGATTTTTTCACTGTAATATTTATTCAATATTACACTGGACCGGTACCTGAAGCGGAGGGCTGATCACCTTTCCTTCATGTGTAAACGATCAAGATAACTCTGCGTTTATATGACGCAGTGCCCTATGCACCGTTGGGGTGCGGATAAGGGTTTTATATATTATATTAAATATTTGTTAGTACAAATTTTGTGACTTTCCAATAAATTCAATATCTTATATCTATAATTGCAGATAATCCAGATTTTGTGAACAAGTATTTGGACACACTCAAAATGTTGTATCTTATATTATCTAGTTATCTTTATTTATTTTCTTCTTTTACTGCTTAGTGTAGGCCTTGTGATCTGTTTTTATTTATTGTGTGACTATTTATCTTATTTGAAAAAAAAATAATTAACCATTACGCTGCTTTTCCGCAGAAGTATGCAGAGAGAATAGAACGCTACAGCAATCTTTCTTTGCAAACAAGCTTTTCATGCATCTCATACATACCCGCCGATTATTCCGACTTCTGGCCTGACCACGGTCAAGTATTTGTAATACTTGATCATTTCAAGTTTTTCTCGGTCTTCTTCTGCTCCTATTTTCAACTACATTCGCCTCATAAATTTGTTTAACTATTCTTTCTCCACCCATCTTTCAACTTAATTATAATATCAATCGATTTCGAAACAAACAGCTTCTTCCTCGAGACTAATAACTAGGTGTCGAAAAATGTAAGTAAAAAACAAAAATAAAATAACGCAGTTCAAAAGTTATATACCTCGCTCTGTTATTTTTATTTAGTAACTTTTTTTATTACTATTAAGGACGGTACGTCGACGTAGGCTCTCTACTATAAAAAAAAACTTATTTTTCATAATTTTGATTAGATAGTATTTTTGAATGTATTGCTCAAGTAATTGAATGTATTGTTTATTCTAAAAATTCTAAAAATGGTTAATGAATGAAAATGGGAAATAGTGGAGGAATATTAGATAGGGAAAGGAGAACAGAAATAAGGGTTAGGGCACTAGGTTTTGCATACCCGTACTCATATACTAGCTTGTACTAGGCGTTTTTTTTCAATTTATTAAAAGATGAAAATATGCTTATGCCTAAAATTTAAAAAAAATAACAGTTTGTCTTTTGTTTATTTATGAATATTAAATCATTAATAGTTAAAACGGAGTATGTATATAATAACTTACACATATAATCTTCATATAAGATTATTTAATCTTCACATATGATGTGAGCGGCCATATCAACTTGCTAATGTCGGCCAAGTGACCCCATACAAAGAAGAAGCGCGCTTTTCTGGTTTTCTCTCCACAAATAAGTATCTACCGCACCGGTCTTTGCATTATTCTTTTTTTATTGGATCGTATTATAAGCCTAATGCCCCCAGCAAAGCTCGGGTCCGCCCCCCTCCGCGGCGGTCCCTGTCCGCGACCAATCACCTACCCGACAAACGGGTCTCCTTTTACATTATTTTTCAACCACAAATTCGTTTTCAAAAACTCCAAGTTCGACAGTTCGCGGTAGCTACTCGGTGAGTCAGCCTTTGCTGCGCCTGCGCGTTGCAATAGCCGCGAAAACGGGGAAAAATTACAATAATTATTTTATTTTTGTCAAATGTCAAAAGTTTTCACTTTTTGGTTCCCTTGCACACATTGCCGCGTAAACGCAACAAGTTACTACAGTATTTTAATCACTGAATCCGTAATTCCTTTTAGTACTTGCTTATTGCAATGACAGCAAAAACTTTAAATAAAAATATGTTGTATTATCCAAATACACAAGTATCTTAATTTCACCAATTTAAAATGGACGGTATTTATTTGTAATAATATTGGGTTACTACAATATTTTAGTCACTGAATCCTTAATTGTTTTAATTAAAGAAATACATTTAAAAAATACGAGTAGGTAGGTACTTTTGGTACTTGCGCATTGCAAACAACCGCGAAAACGAAACAAATGTTTGAATTTTCCGAACGCGTGAATGTCAAAAGTTTGAAAATGAATTTTCATTACCTGTCCATTTGGTTTTATTATGCTGATTTCTCGAGTGTTTATCTTTTCGTGAAATTATAGATAATGGCTACCGTTACTCATATTATTGCAACGAACAATTTTTGTACAAATTCGGATTATGTTCTGTGTGTCAAGAAGTGCTGATGTTTGGTGATACAAAAGTTTGAAGAACTGACAGTTTCATTATTGTTACGAATTCGGTCATGGACTAATGGTGAGTTTTTTCCTCATATTTTATTAACAGATTTATGAGTAACGTAAATTGCACAAAAATTCTGTTTTTGATTCAATTCCATTACAGATAAACCGTTCAAAGTTTTTAGATCGAAAATATAAAACTATAATGATGTTTTTTTTTTAATTTTTTGGAAAATTAATAATACCTTTTTAAGTATAAAGATTCACCGGCACACTGATTTCCTAAATTCGCAATTATATGAAAAATATTTGCATCTTGATACTCCTATGGTATGTACCATATTGAAGGAGAATTTTAAACATGACCCAAAAACGAATTTAAAAAATGCTTTAAACATTGAGTTATTTCCTTTTCTAGATTCAATCGATTTTTATTACAAATATATTGGTTGACATTAATGTTTTTTTTAATGTCATTTATTATTTCGTCTGCCTCCGTAGTGTAATGGTCAGCACACTCGGCTACCGTTCTGGAGGTCCCGGGTTCGATTCCCAGGGGGGGTCAAATGAATATAAGTGATTTTTTCACTCTAATATTTATTCAATATTACCCTGGACTGGTACCTGAAGCGGAGGGCTGATCACCTTTCCTTCGTGTGTTAACGATCAAGATAACACTGTGTTTGTATAATGCAGTGCCCTATGCACCATTGGGGTGCGGATAAGGGTTTGAATTGAATTCGAATTATATTAAAGTATTACTGATGCAAAAAATACAGTTTTTTTCAAAAGTATTTAAGTATTTTCTGGTAGAAACAGGTGTATTTGTTTTTCACTATTTGAATGCTACTGATAGTAAGTAAGTACTTTTGAGTTTATTAAATTTCCTTTATTGTTTATTATAAGAATTGTTTGTATTGACTGTGTACACTAGCGCCTATTGTCAGGCAAATTGATTAGCATAATTAAAAAAAGTAATATATTAATCGTTTTTACGTACAAATGATAATCAAACGGCGCCTACTTGCGTGAACTCCTTTTCAAATTCTTCTGCAACCAATGGTGCATAGGGTACTGCATCATTGAATAGAAACTCATAGCAACTTATAATTAACACGTACAAAAAAAACATCAGACGATCAGAATATTATATAATAGAACCAGCCTTGCTAACAATCTTCGCCTCTTCCACATCAAGAGAACATTGCGTCAATACGATCCAGTGCCCTATGCACCATTGGGTGCGGGATAAGGGTTAGAAGAGGAGAAAAAGAATATACAAGTGATACATGTTTTTTTTGTATGTGAAACCGGAATTTGAACCTTACATTTTTTTTATTGTTTTTATTTGTATGCGATACTGAGATTCGAACTTTACACACGTGTAACATTCACCAATTCATCATCGCTTAACCGAAGCCTATGACTGTCGTATGCCCAGACTTCTATATTCTTCTTTATCCACGTTGAGATGTCAAAAATGTTAAAAATAACTAAAAAAATAAATAAATTGTGAACAAGTATTTGGACACACTCAAAACACTGTGAAGGGTTAATGAATCGGAGACAGAAGTAAGTCTGGATCGGCAGTGAGCGCCGATAAGAGATCCTCCGTGTCGGCCAGTCCAGTTACAACCGGATACTTCTAGAGTCGCGGCAGACACTATTCGCTCATAGATAAACAGTATTATTATTATTCCACAGCCTCCTTTACTAGTTTCCACAAATCGCTCACTCCTTTCAACAACGCCATATATAAAAAATGTGCATGTTTTCGGATTGCCCAGAAAATCTACTATATCCCAGCAAAAGCGGCATATTTTTAACTTAATATTTACCCGCTACAGGGCAGAAAGTGTTGTTTTTGCATTTTGAAGAAAAGTTATTGTTTAATTATTTTTTTAAAATATGGTAAATATTTTTCAAATGGAGAAAAAACCTTCAGGTTTTAACTAAATATATCTGTTGCACAGTAAAAAGTTCAATAAGTGGCTTGATATTTATTTTTAATACTTTAAAAACGATCTCCTGAAAAATCAAGTTTTTTGATATATGACGTTGTTGAAAGGAGTGAGCGAATGGCAAAAATGTATTTTGAAACTAACTATCTAACCAACTATCACGTCGCTTCTCCGCAGGTGTAGGCAGAGAGAATAATACGCCTGAAAAATTATATGATAATTTAAGCTAAAGCTAAAGCACCCTACCTAATAATGTCATTTGAGGGCGTTTAATACAGAATTTTCAAATATTATTTTTTCCATTATTTTTTTGAATATTTAAATATTTATTAACTGAAAAATACACAAGGAAGTAGGTACTTAATTTGTTTTATTTATTATTTTTAAAACGTACATAATATGGGCGTAATAAAATTATCTCAATAATAATAATAAAATTTTTGATAATCTGTATAGCGCCATTTTCGTAAGATACTACCTCTAGGGCGCTTATAAAGACACATTATCCATGTCTTTATAAGCGCCCTTGGGGTACTATTTTACGAAAATGGCGCTATACAAATTATTGTTATTATTATTTTCAAATATCTTATATTAAATTATTTTCACTATTTACCTTACTATAAAAAAAAATAACCACCACGGCAGGAGTAGGCAGTAGGAATAGAACGCCACACCAATCTGCCTTTGCAAACCATGGTTTGAATCTCTGTACATAAATGGGTACCCACATGCTTATTTAATTATCCCCGACTTCATATTCTTTGTCATCTATGTTGAGATGATAAAAATATCCGAAGTGGAGAAACCTAATTTTGTGAACAAT
The DNA here is from genome assembly GCF_059751285.1 of Brachycentrus maculatus. Classification (NCBI taxonomy): domain Eukaryota; kingdom Metazoa; phylum Arthropoda; class Insecta; order Trichoptera; family Brachycentridae; genus Brachycentrus; species Brachycentrus maculatus. The sequence goes on from NW_028281206.1 coordinate 1,563,992, forward strand.
GAAATAATTGAGTGCAAATGACCAAAATGTTGTACATTTATAAAATAACTGGTCAAATTTTAATAATAATAATAATAATAAAACCCTTATCCGCACCCCAATGGTGCATAGGGCACTGCGTCATATGAACGCAGTGTTATCTTGATCGTTTACACATGAAGGAAAGGTGATCAGCCCTCCGCTTCAGGTACCAGTCCAGGATAATATTGAATAAATACGACAGTGAAAAAATCACTTCTATTTATTTTACCCCCCTTGGGAATCGAACCCGGGACCTCCAGAACGGTAGCCGAGCGTGCTGATCATTACACTACGGAGGCGGACATTTTAAGGAAATTTTAAGCTTAAATTTTTTTTTAAATTCATGTTTTAAGGCTTCTCCCAGAATGTGATGATACCTTATGTGAATTCACATACTTATACGTTTTTGTAATTTCATAATTAGAAATATAATACAATTGGAGGCGTCTATTCTAAAAAAAACAATATGCCTTCAATATGCCACAGTGCGCACGTACTACCATTATTTATAACTCAGATAATATTATTAATGATGCATATCACGCAATCATAATATTGTTGGCTTCAATAAAATATACATGTACCTATGTCTAAATACCTACGTCATAGCCGATAAGAGATTCCCTGGAAAAATATGTGTTTTGGGCACTTTTTAAAGGCGAACAAACATATTCGGGGATAACCTCTCAACTCTTCCGATAATTATTTTGGTTCTACCACCCGCGAACTCCCCGCTGTTGTCAACTGGAAACCACGCCAAGGACCAATTACAAAATGAATTTTTAAACATTTACAACATTTTGAGTGTGTCCAAATACTTGTTCACAAATCTGGATTATCTCCAATTATAGGAGTTATTTTTCATATTTTTGTTTTATTATGAAAAGATGCAGAGGAAGACCGAGGAAAACTTGGCAGAATCAGGTATGTCAAATACTTGAAAGTGGCCGGGTCAGGAGTCGTAATAATCGTCGGGTATGTATGAGGAGATGCATGAATGTAGAAGAGGCGAAGAATGTTTGCAAAGACAGAGTGGTGTGGCGTTCGATTCTCTCTGCCTACCCCTGCAGGGAAGCGGCGTGATGGTTAGTTAGTTAGTTTTTTTTATATTTAAATTATGTGGTTAAATTATAAGCTTAAATAATAAAAATGAAAACGATATTTTCTGGCGTTTCTCATGTAACTTAAACCAGCCTATAACGGTCTACAGCCCCGTAAATGCCCAGACTTCCAGAGTCTTCATCTTTGATGAGATGTCAAAAAAATATTATAAGCGTTGTTTAGGAATTAAAATGTGACTAAACTTTCAAATAAGTAGGTACTTTTTTATGCCTCCACTTAAATAAGTACCTACTAAGAAAAAATATATTTGAAAATCGAATGCGATGTCCGTTTTCAAATTCAAAAGATTTGGCATGAATATGTATGAATAGGTACTATTCAAAATGCCTAAACCAAACCTAGCATTTGAAATACTCTATTTATTATTTTAAAATCGAATTAGCCTTTGGAAATAGGTAATATTTGCTTCATAAAGTGCTCGTAGTAAAAATAATATATTTATCGAAATTGATATTCGAAGATCGAATGCGAAGTCCACTTTCAAATTCAAAAAGATTTGGCAGATAAAAATCAACTAACCAATAAACATACAGCTTTGTTAGATTTTTAAAAATCTCACAGGAGTAAGTGACCAACTAACAAAACGTAAAATGTTCAGGAGGTCCACTTAAGTCACTTTTGCTTGGCAAGAAAATAAACATCAATGCAGTTATTCATCAATGCATCAATGTAGTCATTTTTAACAAGTCAATATATTATACTTTTAAGTTTAAAATCCTTTGGGATTTTTTTCAGGGCAATATTAAGCTAGTAAGATATCAAATAGTCAATGATCACGTTCTTGAAATAAATGCACTTGGTCACTTTCTCCTGAATGACTACGATATGTGTATGAGTAGGTTCCATTCAAAATGGCTATAACAAACGTAGCATTTGACAAAATATCTTTTTTTCTATTATTTTAAAATCGAACTGGGGAAAGGTATTATTTGCTTCATAATGTAAAAATCATATACATAATATGTATATGCACGCAATAAAAATTGCCAACCTTCAATAAACTGCGATTCAAGCACTGAATCGCGTTCTTAATTAGGTAAAGAATAGAAAAAAATAAACAAAATGAAAAATGGATATAATAGAAAAATTTTACAATTTAAAAATACATTATGCCGATTATAAAATTATTTTTAATAAAGATTAAAAACCATTAATAATTTGTCATTATATTTTAATTCAGCTCATTAGTAAAAATAAATAATGAATATTTTTTTCCAAAACATATTTAAATGCGTTTCTATTAATGTTCTTCTTCTTCTTCTTCTTTTAAGACTAAGTCCTGTCATTCTTTGGTCCGCTCCTGGGAGGTGGAAGACCAGTTATCTCTCCATCGTTTAGGTGGTCTTCCTGGGGGTATGATCCCGCTTATGCTGCTGTCCGCTGCTATCATCACCACTCGATCCGAACTCGCTCTTTCCACATGATTTCTCCAGAAACGTCTTCTTTCTCTTCCCCATCGCATAACATCTTCAACATCGTAGATTTTTCTTATTTCAGAGTTCCTAACTCTGTCGTGAAGTGTTAGGCCTGCAGAGAGTTAGACTTTTTGTTCTCGCGGTGTCGGCTCTTGTTTCCGTGCCGTATGACAAGATCGGTCTTACGCAGGTCTTATAGATTCTCACCTTACTCTCTTTCAGCATGTATTTTTAGCATTTCAGCATTTATTTCTACATACATTTTTTTAAGCATCCAGCTGCAGCAGAGGCCTTGTTTGCGTGCTCAATAACATAATTTGTCATTATGTGTTAATTCAGCTCATTAGTAAAAATAAATAATGAATAATATTTTCCAAAACATCTTTACATGCGTTTCTATTAATGATAAGTTTGACAAAAATACCAAGAAACAAACGTAATTCTGAACAAAAATATCATCAAGTCGACATAAAAGAAAGCTTGTGTAATTCTGATACATTTTACGAGATAACGAAATACACATAATTATTTTGTCGATAATAATTTTATACTAATTTTTGACTGCTTGTTTTCGTAGACTTTGTTATATTGTAAAAATAATTCCGTGATAACTTTATCCATATTTATGTAAAATGATTACAAAGGAACCAACATTGTACAAAGCCATTTATTATCAAGTGTTTTTTTAAAACTAAAAAAAAATAGAAACATGATAAAAATGTAACTTGGGTTTTCAGAGATTGGATATGATGTAATTTAAATGTTATTCATGTATGATTTAGTCAAATTATTTATTAATTAATTTTTAAGGAACCGCCAACAACAAACGAAAATTCACGTACCTATGTATAAATCGAAATTATAGGTCAATCATATCTGTATGTAAAAAGTCCTTAAATGAAATGCTAAAAGTAGTTAACAATAGAAAATAAATATATTAATCTATGGAAAAGAAGCGCGGAGTTGGCAAAGGAAGGATGAGAGTAGACTCTGTATGCAGTCTAAATGCGATCTCTCAGATTAATGTGCGGCAATAGATGTTTGAATGATGATAATCTTTATCAATTTTTCCATCTCTAGAATGTTTTCTAGATATGGAAAGATTGATAAAGATATAGAAATGAGAGTGAACGTTGGACTGAAAAAAGTTATGGCAAATAAATTCTATCAGCGAAATCTAAACTGGCAGTACACGATGATATTTCCCGGAACCATCCAGCCCTAAGGGCGTTTGTCCACTACATGGAATTTTACCGTCCGGCACGTCAGTTAGCGGCAGTCCGGGTTTAAAAATGAAAGCGACTACAACATTTTAGCGTGATCGAATTTACGCGCAACGTGTTCACGCACCGATCAAGAGCTCCGATCCGAAGGAAGATGCACAGAAGCACAAGCCAATCCAATCCAATCCAATCATCGTTTTAAAACGCTAACTGGCGTGCCGGATAGTAAAATTCCGTATAATTCCGCGTAGTGCACAAACGCCCTAATGGGAAAAGAAGGATAAGAGTAGACGCTGAATGCAGTCGATGTGCGATCTCTCAGACGAATGTGTGTCAAAACGATGATTATCACGATTTATAACGTCACAGCTCGTTTCGAGTGTAGTCTTACAGGTCCTAATAAGTGGTTACGTCGCATCTCGTATCTGTATTCTCATTCCGGATTGAAGTGGATACCTTTGATTATCATTATGATCCAACGTCGCGGTAAACAATGTGATATCTTTAAATAGACTCCTTGAAAATTGCACGCTAATTATATAATCAAAAATAAATACCGCCGTGAATATCGCTGGAGTACGCTGAAAATATTCGGCAATTTTTTTCCTACTTAAATGATTTTTTGTTCAACATATTAATTTCTTTTAACAACATTTTGAGTGTGTCCAAATACTTGTTCACAAAATCTGGATTATCTCCAATTACAGGAGTTATTTTCATATTATTTTTGACATCTCATCAAAGATGAAGAAGAATATGGAAGTCTGGGCATTTACGTAAATGCCCAGACTTCCATATTCTTCTTCATCTTTGATGAGATGTCAAAAATAATATGAAAATAACTCCTGTAATTGGAGATAATCCAGATTTTGTGAACAAGTATTTGGACACACTCAAAATGTTGTCAATAAATTGTCTGGTCAAATTATAAGCTTAAATAATAAAAATGAAAATGGTATTTTCTGGCGTTTCTCATGTGTGTGATTATAATCCAGGATTTGGATCTCACATACTAATATAAGAGTTTCTGCTTAGTAAAAAGCTTCTTTACATCTCACCAATAGATGTCTCTGGTGGAGTTCTAGTGATTCAAGAACAAGGTTTCTAAATTGGTTCATATATACAGAACTTCCAAGAATTTGAGTAGAGTGGTTGTCAATAATGGGTAGAATTGGTGAATGTTACACGTGTGTAAAGTGATCACTTAAACCAGCCTATGACGGTCGTCAGCCCCGTAAATGTCCAGACTTCCATATTCTTCTTTATCTTTGATGAGATGATGTCAAAAATAATATTCATTTCTTTTTATTATTTTTAATTTTTTGTTTTTTTTTCACTTGCAAGATTTTATAGTAGGTACACGCATATGTGATATCTCTATATTACTTCATGATACATACATTAATATATTTTACAGTCAATATTTTTAAATAAATAATTATAAAAAAATCTAGTTACCCCTATAATAGAGTGTACTGCTCATGTTTACGGGGTGAGTTCGCGACACAAACTTTTTTATTATATTATAATTTATTAAAAGACATGAAATTAAATTTACGGTGCATAAAAATGCACACACATCGGCCTCCGTGGTGTAATGGTCAGCATGCTCGGCCACCGTGCTGGAGGTCCCAGGTTCGATTCCAAGCGGGGGGTTAAAATAAATTTTAGTGGTATTACACTATTATTTATTTAATTTTACCCTGGACTAGTCCCTGAAGCGGAGGAGTGATCACCTTGCCTTCATATAAGTAACGATCAAGAACACTGCGTCAATACGATGCAGTGCCCTATGCACCATTGGGTGCGGATAAGGGTTAGAAGGAGTTTAAAAAAATATAAAAATATTTTTTCCAAATATGTTCTTAAAAAAAAACAAATTTCAAAATATGTTTATTCTAAAAAAATCGCCCGCGGATTCACAACTGGCTTAAGAGCCGCTGCCGTTCGCTTTCTGAATTTGGTCGTCTGAGATCTCGGCCTTAAGATTCAGTAAGAACGGTTATTAGGTCATACTTTAGTTGCGGATAGCGTTCACAGAACAGAATTGAACCCGGGATCTTGAGCACAGTAGCCAAACGCGCTAATCACGAAGGCAGTCGAAATATATATATATTTAATTATTGTGCGTTTGCGTAAACTAAATAGAAATCTAGTCAAGTGTTTTTAATAATAACTTTGTATGTGATATTGTTTATTCTCCTTGAGTAAGCCAGTGTTGGTGTATGTACAACATATATCGCTCACTCCTTTCAAGAACGTCATATATCAAAAATCGTCAATTTTCAGTTGTGCATGTTTTTGGAATGCCCAGAAAATTTACTATATCCCAGCAAAAGCGGCATATTTTTAACTTAATATTTACCCGCTACAGGGCAGAAAGTGTTGTTTTTGCATTTTGAAGAAAAGGTATTATTATTTTTTTTATTAAAATAAATATTTTTCAAATGGAGAAAAAACCTTCAGGTTTTACCTAAAAAGATCTGTTGCACAATAAAAAGTTCAATACGTGGCTTGTTAATACATTGTTTTATATTTTTAAACTTTAAAAACGTCCTCCTGAAAAATGAAGTTTTTTGATTTATGACGTTCTTGAAAGGAGTGAGCGGTATGTAGCTTTATCACTATCCTCACTCGTGTCTACCCATCAAACAGTCAGCACACTGATTACGATATTATTATACCAGTTTGCGGGGTCACCGTATCAACTCAGACAGTGTCTCTTATCACGGCCCCCGTGATCCCAAAAATCGAGAACCAGTTCTCGCCAGAACGTATTGACTGGATCTTTGGTTTCAGCTGATAACGGACGCGACTCTCTCGGCGCTAAACGACGGATCGATCAGATCTCTAGCGAGCGAAAATACAAGGCACATATATGAAAAAACGCGCGATTAAAAGTTATTTTCACCTGGAGTGAGGAAAACCCGATAAGACTTTATAAGGAAATTGTTTACTTTAGACACAATCCAGCGATTTTATTAAAAGTGTTCCGTTTAGAAAAGGAAAGCGATACACATTCATATTCAAAAAGATCGTGTTCGAAAGTTTCAAATTCAAAAGTAAATATTCCTTTTGAATATTCGAACGTATTTTTCATAGATAAAAACTGCGAAATATTTTTTTATGCGCTTTTATGGCTGTTGCCTTGCAGTTTTTTTCCGGTTAGAAAGAGACGGGGCGTCTGGCCATAGGGGGGCGACGAAGCGGTTTTCGTTTTTATCGCGTATCAAAGTCGAGACGATTTTCAACAAATAAAAGCTAACAGAGCCGATTCAAACACACTCATTTGTGAATAAACTTCGTATAAACAACATTAAGCCATAACCGGTTACATTATAGACTTTGTTAAGATCGTGGAATTTGAGGATTCTTTTTGCCAATGTGATTGTGGACTATTAAATAGTGTTTCTTTAAAAAATAACATGTTGATGTTTCACGATGGCAGAATGGGGCTCGCTTCGACCGGCGTGTGTAGGGCTCCCTTCTGGGCGGCCCCCGCCCCGCACTGGTTCGCCCCCAGTGGCCCCCTCGTTATGGCAGACACAGCGGAAGATCGCAGCATCCCTCCGAGCTCTCCGCAGGTAATTATTAATTTAAATTATATAAATTACTTGTACATTTTTTAAATCAAAATTAATTACACCAATAACAATTTTTTAACTCGAGATTGAGATTGAAAAATACAAATCTAGAATCTAGTGTACAAAAAATCATATTGGTATGATAAAGTTTTGAGTGTGTTCAAATTCTTCTTCTTCAAACCCTCATCCGCAACCGATGGTGCATGGGGCACTGCATCATTTATATGATGCAACGCATTTATATAATATAACGCAGTGCTATCTTGATCGTTAATACATGAAGGGAAGGTGATCAGCCCTTCGCTTGAGGTACCATTCCAGGGTAATATTAAATAAATGCTAGTGTAAAATCACTAAAGTTTATTTTAACCCCCCCCCCTGGGAATCGAACCTGGGACCTCCAGCACGCGTGCAAAATCTCTTATATAATCGTGTCCAAATACTTGTTCACAAATCTGGGTTTCTCCACTAAGGACTTATTTTACATTTTTGACATCTATTCTAACATACATGAAGAAGAATATGGAAGTCCTGTAAATGCCCAGACTTCTTTATTCTTCTTCATCTATGTTGAGACCCCAAAAATATAGGTATGACTTTATCTAAAATTTTACATGAATTCGTACAAAATTAATTGACGTTTTTTTTATCCCGTTACCTTTTCCACAATAATGTAAATTGAAAGCTGGGCGACGTAATCTTGAAAGTGATAGTGTCGATAACGAAAATTTGAGTGACAAATACTCATCGATAATACTTAAGATTCAACGTGCTCCGTTTTTACGAGAGAAAAACTTTCTCAGTGAAAAAATCCATTTTCAATTTTGTTTGAATTTCCCTCTCGCAGAGCGACTCGGGTTCGTCTCGCAGCGCGCTGTCGGACCTTCCGTACTACTCGGGCCACGTGACCGCGGCCGGCCAGTCGGAGCCCTTCCCGCCGCTCGAGTGCCGCTGGCGCGCGTGCGCCGAGCGCTTCCCCTCATTGGCTGCTCTGTCTGCGCACGTGTCTTCCGCGCACGCTGACGTCACGGGCGGCCTGTTCTACTGCAGCTGGGAGGGGTGCGCGCGCGGCCACCGCGGATTCAACGCGAGGTGAGATACTATTATAGTCCTTATGCAAGAAATGCACATGGATATTTTTTTTAATCTTGCATTTTTTAAAGTAAAATAATATTTTAATGCATTGATTAATTATTTTATGGAGATGACACTAATACAAAATCATCGAAAATAAGCGTCTTAAAATCGTTTTCGGTGATAGGGGGTAGAAAGAGAAGCGGGGGCGAGTAGGTACTATCAGTCGACGAATCAGACAATGTTAGCAAATAAAAAAATAGTGACGTTCGCGACCAACTGATGTCGCTAAATACCTTGGTTTTCAGATGATTTTTTAGTCGGTTCAAATTTTATTTTGAAAATCAGCAAAATAGATAATCTAATGCAAAAGGAAATCGTGAATTTAACAAGCAAATTAAACATAGTTAGAAGTATCAATGAATAAATAAATCTAAGTGATTTTTCACTTTACCTTTGATTTTATCACCCTGGACACCCCTCCACTACCTTAGTTTAGTACCTCAAGGATATGATTGAACTCTTTGCCTTTACCATATTAACAATCAGGATAACACTGTGTCGATTAGATGCAGTGCCCTATGGACTATTATATGCGGATTAACGAAGAAGTCACAACGCTACTCCGTAGGCAGAGAGAATAGAACACCACACCAATCTGTCTTTGCACACAATTTTCGCTTCTTCTACATTGGTAGAAGCTACATCTTCTCATACATACAAGCCAAATATTTTCCTCGGTCTTCCTCCGCTTCAATAGAATAGGTAATAACCAACCCAAAAAATAGCATGTGTGAAGATGAAATGAGATGAAATACACATATTACAAAATAGAATTGAACCTACGTTTTTAATCTCCACATATATTTCTATTACAATACAAATACAATTTTTTTAAATCACAAAAATAGTCTGTAAAAATCGACCCCCTCTAAGTATGAGCAATTATTTTGGTATATTCCCTTACACCCCCATGCTAAGATCTATTCTGAGCGTCCACTGATCAATAATGTACGCTATTTGCATTCTAAGAATACAACAAAATATCTTGAATTCTCAAAAATATTTTACAATAAATAAAAAAAGGAAAATTCTCAACAAAGTTTAAGATACATTTTTTTAAAGTTTGGGCATGTGAATCGAAGGAGTGAAGAAATTATATTAAAACAATTTTACAATGTGGTTATTAATAAAAGCAGAGGAGACAGTATTTCAAATACTTGAAAGTGGTCAGGTCAGGAGTCGTAATAATTGGCGTGTATGTATGAGAAGATGCACAAATAGAGGAAAAGGCGAAGATTATTTGCAAAAACATATTGGCGTGGTGTTTTATCCTCTCTGCCTACCCCTGCAGTAAGCGGCGTGACGTTTAGACAGTTAACTAGTTTGATTATTATTATTTTTTTCATAATTGGCAGAAAACCCAATCCCAGGTCATATATTAACAAATGTTCAGGGAATATTTTATTAATACAAATTTTTTCGCCATCTTTCATACTTATCAAAGTATCCGGCCTTAGAAGTCGAAAAGACAGTTGCTGCATATGGAGCTCAATTTTTCAGACTGTCTTAAGATAGTTCCCACCGGGATATGGTTAATGATGCATGTAATCAACTTTGGCATTGCGTTGTATTCTGTTTCATCGAGAATTTTGTCTTATGCGGTGCAATTCTTGTTTCAGGTATAAAATGCTGGTACATGTTCGCACACACACCAATGAGCGGCCGCACAAGTGTCCGCAGTGTGACAAGTCTTTCTCCAGGGCCGAGAACCTCAAGATCCATACGCGATCTCACTCGGGAGAGAAACCCTACGTCTGTCCTGTGCAGGTACAAACATTTCTGGAACACTGAATATTGTTCTTTTACTGATAGATTCATTTCAAACCTAGTAGAATTAAGGTACGCATGTCATGCAACAGATGCTTGTTATTGTATAAATGAGGGGGAAGGTTACTTAACACTTTGTTGGCGGGCAGTTTTTTTATCATTTTTTTCTTGATACTTTTTGGCACATTTTATAAACTTTATAAAACAAAACAACTTTGTTTTAACCACTTTTTATTTAGTCCATTTTTTTATCAACCCCGACCCTAATTAGTATACTAATTAGGGGCATATACTAATCACAAGTAACCGCAAATCCAATACCGATCTGTACAATATTTTTGGGTGTCTCTCACGCTCTACCAAAATTAAGCAAATATAACAGTATGTAAAGGACGTTTGTAAGCGTTTCCTGCAAAAAAAACGTTGGGATTTCTAGTTATAATATAGGTGTACTAATCAATTATTTTATTATTATTTTTTTCATTCCCAGGGTTGTAACAAGGCATACTCAAACTCAAGCGATCGCTTCAAGCATACCCGAACGCATTCAGTGGACAAGCCTTACTGCTGCAAGATCCCCGGCTGCCAGAAGCGCTACACGGACCCGTCCAGCCTTCGCAAGCACGTCAAGACATACAAACACACCAACCCCTCACCCAACCAAGCTGAGTACAACCTGCAAGCTAAAGTACCAAACATCAACCAGATGTCCCGACCAAACAACGTATTTGAAACTGCTCACACGACCATTCGGCCCAATATGAGCTTGTCAGAAAGCGATACCTACGATAGAGGACTAATCCATCATCAAAGAAAGTATTCCTACTCCGAAAATGATGGGTCAGTCTCCGATAGCATTTTCAAAATAGAATACAGAAGTCAGACGCCAATTTCTCTTACAGACAACTCGCAAGACGAAAGCGACAAGTTGTGTTTTTGTAAAGATTTGCCGTGTGTCCACACGAGTAGATACGTGAATCCGGAGTACATCAGCGTGGATTCTCTTCCCTACACTTGCAGAACCGCATCTCCCAAACTCACTTTTAAAAGAAAACTAGAAAGCTGCGTTGCAAACGATAATTATTTCGTAAGCGAACCACTGAACCTTAAAAGAATGAGCGACTCCCAGTTTGAAGAAATTTATGAAAATGGGGCTCTGAATTTAGAAAAAAAGGCAAAAACCGCATTCACGGAAATCAATTTAGACTCACCTTTAGACTTGACTAAGAAAACTTTATGATACTTATGTTTTTTTTCTTCTGTAGAATTAAATTTGAATAGATTTTTATATATTATTATATATACCATATTTATTAAACAGCAGTTTTGTTAATAATTGACTGACAAAGTTTGAACTATTATACATATTAATATTAAGGAGATCTCAAATGAGCCATATTTATACTTGAAATCTTTGCCTTCCATATAATCATTGTATACAATGATATATCAATATATAAGTACGTTGACTGAGACAAAACATCTATCGTATAGACGTGTCATTTGGTTGGCTTAGGTGATCAATACACTCACCACTCACCCATTATTGAAAATCCATATAAATTTTTTTTTTTAAAGTAGTATGATGGGGATGAATGATATAGGTACTGTTGTAGGATTTCTTCCATCTTTTTTTTTGGTATAAAAAAATACAAAATATGTTTTGTCCCAGTTAAGCACCTATAATATATATTATATTAGTTATTTTTATAGGAACAATCCTTTTTTTTATAGCTAAATACAAAAATATACGCAAAATCATTTTACATATTAATTTTACAAAGTCACATTTTGATCTCAAAGGCTATATTACAATTTAGAAAGGGTGTAATACGTACTGCGTGTGTTGAAATATCTTTTTTATTACATTTTAAGTGTGTTATGTATAAATAAAAATACATTTAATGACTGATATTAAATAATTATAAATTATTTTCAAATGAATTGTTTTAATTCATGAAATTTCCCCATTTGTACCATGCGTTATGTCAACTAACAAAGAAAACATTGGAGAATGCTTTGTGTTCATGATTTTCCAAAAAGAGAGGGATTTATACAACTGACATCCTTCTAACACAAAACATACATTTTACAACACTTGACGGCAATGAACTATATGATGACGGCCACCTAAATAATTAAATAAATAAAAGTTTTATATCAAAATAGTTAGGATTTATTACAATAAACATATAACAATTTCAGGACATAATATTAACAAAATATATCATTATCCTTTTACATAAGGAATTTCATTACATTAACATACAAAATTGGTAGCTTATTTTTAATATACACATACAAAATTATAATTACTGTCGTAAGAAATAATAAAATATTTTTGGAATGAAAGTATAACTAACTCATTCAAATACTAACAGGAAATTACCCAATGACGCACAATTGATAATATTTGTCTTATTCAATAAGAAATATTAAGCAATTTAATTTTTTAAATTCTTGTACAAAAGATAATGTACTGGTACGAGGGCAGTCCAAAAAATAGTTGGCGTTTACGGATAATAAGAAAAAAAGGAACAAAAGTATATAATAATTTGAGTTAAATGACAGTATGGTCCGCCTCCGTAGTGTAATGGTCAGCACGCTCGGCTACCGTTCTGGAGGTCCCGGTTTCGATTCCCAAGGGGGGTAAAATAAATATAAGTGAGTTTTTCACTGTATAATATGTATTTATTCAGTATTACCCTGGACTGGTACCTGAAGCGGAGGGCTGATCACCTTTCCTTCATGTGTAAACGATCAAGATAACACTGCGTTTATATGACGCAGTGCCCTATGCATCATTGGGGTGCGGATAGGGGTTTTATTATATATTTAGTATTTTAACTTTGCGTTATGGTAATATGTATAACGCTCTACTTATCATTCTTCATTCGCTTTATATAACACCACTCAATAACTCTACTTCACCACTCTTGTGGGAGATAGTAGTTGTTGCCACTCCGGAGACTTGCCTTTGCTCTAAGGTATGAAATAGAACATCCAGAATTTATCCCCAGTAATCTCTTCAAGAAATGCATCTTCCTGTTTTCTCCATTCGGATTGCAAAACGAATCACGGATTGCACTTGGCATTTGGCGGGATTTTCTATATTTTGCGCCATTGTAAACAGTCATAAAACTCGCAACGCACTGGAAGAACTCTAAGGGCGACTGTCCACTACCCGGAATTTGACTGTCCAGCAGTCCGGTTTTGAAAAATGAAAGCGACTATGACAGTTTAGCGTGATCAGAACATTGACAATGTTATTGATAACTTAAAACACCTTTTTCCGCCTCAATAGTGGAATGGTCAGCACGCTCGGTTACCGTACCGGAGGTCCCGGGTTCGATTCCCAGGGGGGGGTCAAATAAATAAAAGTAATTTTTTCACTCTTAATATTTATTCAATATTACACTGGACTGGTACCTGAAGCGGAGGGCTGATCACCTTTCCTTCATATGTTAACGATCAAGATAACACTGCATTTATATGATCCAGTGCCCTATGCACCATTGGGGTGCGGATAAGTGTTTGATTTTTTTTTAAACACTAGCATTAATAGTTTGCCAATCAAAAATAATAATTTGCATTTATTTATTTGAGTAAATTTTCAAAAATCGATAATTAGAAAAATATATCATTTACGTTAATAATTGATGCGTCGATAGCTCAAAAATTAGGTTTTATCTGTTTTGAAATATGTAAAAAAAATAATTCCTCATTTTTGTAATTCACATTTATAAGCAGAATTACAGCAGTTTCATCACTCGGCTCCGTGCACCACTCGCGCCATTCCTTCCTGTATGAGATTGAGATGGGCGAGGTCCTTGTGCACAGTCTCTATGAGGTGCGTCATCCCCTTTTGTTGCATGGAGAGGAATTGCTTAATATCGCCTTGTGATCCTGTGAACAAAATAATATTACAAATAAAATTAACCAAATATGAGATGATGAACCCATTACCGGCTAAGCAAAGAGTATGTTTTTTGTCAACCGTACGCGGCGGCATATTTTCAAATGCCAATGAGATTTTTAAAATGTCTTGTTATAAGAGACAAACAGAATCATTAGTATAATTTATGGTACTGTTATCTTCTCACACATCTTAACTTCAGTAATTAAATAAGTTTTGAGAGAAATAACATCAATATACATTAAGGGCGATTGTCCACTACCCAGAATTTGACCGTCCGGCAGTCTGGTTTTGAAAAATGAAAGCGACTACGACAGTTTAGCGTGATGGAATTTACGCGCAACGCGTTCACGCACCGATCAAGAGCTCCGATCCGAAGAAAGATGGACAAAAGCAGAAGTTAATCCAAGCCAATCATCGTTTTAAAACGCTAACTGATGTGCCGGACGGTAAAATTCCATATAATTTCATGTAGTGGACAAACGCCTTAACACATTGTTGTTGGGCGGTTTTTTCATCAACCCCGACCGTAATTAGTCTACTAATTCTGGTCGTATATTAATCACAAATAATATAATCAAAAGTAACCGCAAATCCAACTCCGATCTGTACAAAGTCTTTTGGCATCTCGCGCTCTACCAAACGTAAGCAAATAGAACGCTTATAAGTGTCTCCCACTTATAAGCGTTCCAACGCACCAACAGTATCTAAAAGATGCTTTTAAGGTGGAGACTGACTAGAGCATTTCGTCGTAACGTAACACGTTACGATGCGAGCATTCAGGCAGTTAGTACACCGAGCCGAGCGCTCCATCCATAGTTTCGGATGCTCGGTGACGCTCGCGCGAGCGATGTTACGACAAAATGCTCCGGTCAGTCTCCACCTTTAAGGGTTTCCCCGCACAAAAATTAGTTGGTATTAAACTATTCAATGAGATTCATCAACAGAGTGGCAGTTTTGTGCTATAGGTACTCAGTGGCGTTTATGCATGTGAAAGCGGAGCTCTGCGCTTAGACACCTATTAGTTTTTGCGTGTTGACAATCACACTTATTATATTTTGTGAATTCATCTAATATTTTGATATTTTTTAAATCGGTTTAAATTTCAAGATATGTGGAAAGTAAAATCATTAAGAACTCAAATAATATTTCATATTATTTTTATCAAAATTAAAAAAAGTGTGGTTTTAGTATTTACATACAACCACAGATGGCAGTACAAGTGCTTTTTTAGAAATAAATGTCACCGGGCTTATATGTTACCGGGGTTATAAGCGCGGGCGTTCATGAACTTCCATACTCCTTTGAGGAGAGTTTTGTTTTGATAACTACGTACGGCCATTCTCCCGGACAGGTTAATTACCCTCGTTACATTTATTCATAAATAGCAATGAATATTTAAGCTATTTCTGCAAAAACGAAGAAAAAAATGCTAAACGATAAATGTATACCTTGATCCATGGAATATCTTTCAGAGGATTGTGTAGCAGCTTGACATCTCTGCATTCTCATTTGGGATAGCAGTTCACTCAGACGCCCCTGTTAACAAAAAATAATAAAAAAATTACAATAATTTTCCAGTCTTAAATTTGGCATGGATAGATTTCCGGTAGAAATCTTTGTATTTCATTTTTAAGGGAATGAAAATGAAATAAACATACAAATTTAGAACATGCGACCAGCTGCGCGAAAAACCAGACGTAATGTCTGTGCACATTTTCAATACGAAAACGGTGCTTTATGTAAAAAAAATTGCTTTCAATTTTTCCTTTGTTTTCAAACTCCGTTCCTTGACTAACCCCTTCCCCTTACTTTCCCCTCTCCTTATTTATAGAAAAATTTTATATTTTATATTTTAGTTATTATACAGACCTGAATGATGGAAGTTTAACTTCTGAAACATGTTGTCTATAATAAAACTCAAGTGGTAAAAAACGAAGTGTTTTCTTTAATTATTGTAAAAAAAATTCAATTATGTTAAATGTTACCCATTTACAATAATAGTTCTTTCTTTTAATATATTCAGAATCACCTGAACAATCTGGAAAGGAAAGTTTAACGAGCATAGTTTAACTTTGAGGACATTAAGGTCCACATTATCATAAACTCCACAAATATCGATAAAAGCTGCAGCGGTGCATTCATTTTGAGAAAACGCTATTCGAATATCTGTTGAGAAAATAGAGAGATTATCGGTGGTTGATGTTTTTTCGGAAACCAAAAGTCAAATAGTATTGTTCTCGAAAAAACATAAAATCCCATTTAACTCTATAAAATTCCACGATATCTCCATTCCTATAAGTAATCAGGCAAAATTTTAAGGGGAAAAGTCAATAGGGACTATCCACCTTGGCACACGCATAGTGCGCAATGCGGTGGGCAAGCGACTCAAAGGGGGGCACTCACATTGAACTGCGTGGGGGCGGTGAGCTGCGAGTGCAGCGCCTCGAGGCGCCCCCGGAGCGCCTCCTCCTCCGGGCTCATGGCGGCCCCCGCGCGACGTGCACTTTCCTGCCGGACTACCACCTGAAAACAAACAGGAAACGCCATTTATTTTCTTCTAAATGTGAACATACTTTGCTGAGGGCCAAAGCCATGTAAAGGTCATAATGACAGCAGGACCTGTATACATGTATTATGTCTCAACTTGATATGAAACATCTATTGTTCCTTTTTATATAAATATATATTTTTTTAAAGGAATAACCCGCAAAGCCTCTATCAGAGGCTTGTCTGTAGGTAGGATAGTAAGGATAGGGAAGGTAAATGTGAAAAATACATCACAAATACCCAGACCAATTGAAAATTAATCTTTCTTGATTTTTTTTTTGCACTTGGCGGGAATCGAAGCTGCGATGCAAGTTTCGCAGTCGAGCGTCTACCCAACTACGCTACGGTGCCTGAAAGAAGAAGGAAGTCTGGTCATACCAGGGTTTACCAAGAAACGTAAAAAAGGTTAGGTTAGGTTAATAATAATAAATTTGGATAACTTATATAGCGCCATTTTCGTAAAATACTACCTCATGGGCGCTTCACTGTGAATGAATTGGGGAAAATATTATGGTGGAAATGATTTAGCAAACAAATGTGTTTTTAGTTTTTTTCTAAAGATCATCCCACTCTTTAACCATCAGTGGAAGAGCATTCCACGCCCGCAACATCAAAGGCACGCTCGCCAAATTTAGTGCGCTGGTTGTGAGCTAGTAAGATCACTTTGCCCATTGCAGTTGTTGTAGCCGATTGAAGCGTGAGACGTCTATCGACCAATTCATCTTGAATACACAGCTCTTTAAGATACTCTTGAGTTGTCTCTTCGCTCCGCACTTACCGAGAGAAGGCGATGGTGGAGATGCATGTGCCTCCGGGTCTGGTCGTGAAGGGTGGCCAGCGACGCGGCGTGCTTGGCCCTGAGCTGCGTGATCTCGGCGGTGGCCTGCGTCAGGAAGTTGGCGTGGAGCTGTGTCTCCTCCACCTGCGACTGGATCCGCTGCTTTATCTGGAAACGGTCGCAAATCTAAACACACGTCCATTTGCAAATCTCAACTGGGAATGACAAAAGCTTCTTTTTATCTCACCAATAGATGTCTCTAGTGAAGTTCTAGTGATTCAAGAACAACGTTTCAAAATTGGTTCATAAATATCTTCCAAGAATTTGAGTAGTGTTCAATAATGGGTAGAATTGGTGAATGTTACACGTGTGTAAAGTGATCACTTAAATCAGCTTATGACGGTCGTCAGCCCCGTAAATGCCCAGACTTCCATATTCTTCTTCCTCTTTGATGAGATGTCAAAAAATAATATGAAAATAACTCCTGTAATTGGAGATAATCCAGATTTTGTGAACAAGTATTTGGACACACTCAAAATGTTGAGAATGACAAAGGAAGGCTGGTAATATGATGAAATAGGGCTGGTAATATGATAAAAGGGAGCTAATACGATGAAATACGGTTTGTAATATGATAAAATGGGGCTAATATGATAAAATAGAGTTGATAATATGATAAATTAGGGCTGGTAATAGAGTAGAACCGCAATATAACGAAATCCAAGGGATCAAAAAATATTCATTTGCAATAACACATTCCCACATATAATGCATTTTTGTATTAAAAATTGGTTTAGGGCTGGTAATATGATTTGTCCGCCTCCGTAGTGTAATGGTCAGCACGCTCGGCAACCTTTCTGGAGGTCCCGGGTTCGATTCCCAAGGGGGGTAAAATAAATATAAGTAATTTTTTCACTGTAATATTTATTCAATATTACCCTGGACTGGTACCTGAAGCGGAGGACTGATCACCTTTCTATCATGTATAAAAGATCAAGATAACACTGCGTTTATATGACGCAGTGGCCTATGCACCATTGGGGTGCGGATAAACGCACAGTTATCTTGATCGTTTACACATGAAGGAAAGGTGATCAGCCCTCCGCTTCAGATACCAGTCCAGGGTAATATTGAATAAATATGACAGTAAAAAAATCACTTATATTTATTTTACCTTATTTATTGTTTCGGCATTAACTTTGTGGTAAGACATGTTACAATAATTAAAGAAAACACTTCGTTTTTTACCACTTGAGTTTAATTATAGACTACATGTTTCAGAAGCTAAACTTCCATCATTCAGGTCTGTATAATAACTAAAATATAAAATATAAAATTGTTCTATAAATAAGGATAGGGGGAAAGTAAGGGGAAGGGGTTAGTCAAGGAACGGAGTTTGAAAACAAAGGAAAAATTGAAAGCAATGGCGAAGAATTTTGAAACAATATATTATTTAATAAATAATATATTGTTATATTATTATAACAATATATATTTATTAAATAATAAATATATATTGTTATAATAATATATATTTATTATTATAACAATATATATTATTATAAAATATTAATAGAACAATTTTATATTTTATATTTTAGTTATTATACAGACCTGAATGATGGAAGTTTAGCTTCTGAAACATGTAGTCTATAATTAAACTCAAGTGGTAAAAAACGAAGTGTTTTCTTTAATTATTTTACCTTCCTTGGGAATCGAACCCGGGACCTCCAGAACGGTAGCCAAGCGTGCTGGACCATTACACTACGGAGGCGGACAAAATGATAAAAGGGCGGGTAACATGATAAAAGGGATCATAGGATGATAAGATAGATGATCTCAGCAGGCGCTGTAAGCCGATGAAATATATTTGCATCTGGCTCGCGCCGGGTGCTTACCTCGCTGAAGCCAACCATTGGCACGGGGAAGTACTTTTCCGGATTGGGGTTGTCGGCTTGAGCTTGCTTCCACAGTCGGGGGTCAATGCCTGAAACCAAAATCCAATTATACACTAAACATTGAACAGTTTCTGTTGAACACTTCTGAACTAGTATTTATTTAGACTGGCAGTGACAGGGATATTGAAAGGTATTCAATGTAAATTCACAGTAAAAACTGGATACAATTTTGTTTCGCATTTCCAATAAATTTCTTTGCTAGAAAATTTAAAAAAAAAATTGCTTTGCTAGAGAAGGTCTGTCAGGAAGCCTAGATGCTTCTGTATCAGATCCGGGAATGCGGTGAGACAGCTTTCAATAGTTCTGAACATTAAGATCAAAAACGGAGGTGATTACTGCAAAGCGCTGTGATCATTTGAATTCTTGTCACAATAGATTTTAAGAAATGGTGGTATTTTATTGTTTATTGACTTGGCACTAACTTTGTGAAAATTATTCATCTGTTGGCTAACAATAAAAATCTTGATATGAATTCCTTTACCTGGTGGTGGAGCTTCGAGATATTCCTGCATCTGGCGGGCGTCGGGCCGAGTATGCGCCTTCACGGCAGTGATGCCCAGCGAGGTGAGCTGCTGCCGCTGCAGGGGCCCGTTGAGAAACTGCGCCACCTCCGAGGCCAGCAGCTTGGAGCCCGACCCGCCGGTGGACGACTTCTCCGTCACAAAGAGCATCGCCTGAGGGACAAAACGACACAATTGTAACTTGGCACGTAGCTTACTTTTGTTAGCATACTTAGGGTCATACACATTTCATTTTGAGGATCATACATACTTAATTTTGAGGGTCATATACATTAAGTATATGACCCTCTGACCTTATGACCTCTGGCCATTATCTGTACCCGACGGATTCTCCAGTTCTTTGGATACGTTGCGCATGGCAACGAGGATAGCCTGGAACGACTAGTTGTGATCGGTAGCCTGGAGGGAAAGAGAGGGAGAGGAAGATCCCCACACGATGGACCGATCAAATTAAGGCAGCAGCAGGCACCTCAGTGGTTGGAGCGCTACGTGCAGCGCAGTCAAGGGATAACTGGAGAAGAGTCATTGCTTCTGCAAGGGTCACAACCCTCAGGAATGAGGAATAAGACAGAGAAGAAGAATACATTAAGTATTTATTAAAAATATTGTCTTCAACAATATTTTTAATAAATACAAAATGTAACTGGAATGAATCACAATACCGTAGCACGGGGCTACTTGAACTTTGATGTGTTACTTGAGCCGAGTACAAAAAAAGAGTTTAAAATCTGTATTTGGTCTACAATAATGAACGTATCATGACAATAAGTGTCACCTATCAGGGAAACAAAGAATCATGTCGATACGTTCATTATTGTAGACCAAATATAGATCTAAATTTTTTTTTGTACTGGGCTCAAGTAACACATCAAAGGTCAAGTAGCCTTGTTCTACGGTACCACATTTTTTCTTATAATTCAAGTGCATAAATATTGTCTTCAACGTGTAAATTTATGACAGATAATAGTGCATAATTAATTTTTTTAATTTTTAATTTTTTAGTTCCTAGTAAATATCCTTTATAAATTAAAAGTTCAAATTTGAAATCGATAAAGTGAGATTTTTTTCCAGTATGTAGGGTAGAAAAACCGACTGATTGGTGTTTGGTCGTTTACAGTTGGCAGCGAAGAGCCTACTAGTCGGCTTTTAGTAGTTAATATAATAAAAATCACAATAATGAAGTAATTGGTACAGAAATTATAAATGCATTTGTTAATTGCTTGTATTTTTTGCTTTTAGTACAAATTTGCTTGGTTTTTAAGGTAAGTATTTGAAAAATTAGTCGGTAAATAAAGTGTTGATATTACCTGAGATGTTGTGGGAGATGTACCAGTTATGGAGTATATGCTGAGAGTGAGGTTGGGTTTGTTACCAAACACGGCATTCAGGGAGGTTTGCAACTGGGTTTGCTGCGTTCTGGAATAATAATATAGAATTTTGTTTAAAAAAGGAGAGATAAGTCCACCTCCGGGATTTATTTCTAAAAGGGGACATTTTTTTAGTTTAAAACATTTTGAGTGTGTCCAAATACTTGTTCACATAATCTAGATTATCTCCAAAGATCTCACATTCTAATCTTTCTGATTTCTAATTTTGATCTCACATTATAAATTCTAATCAAACAGTTTCTGCTCAATAAAAAAGCTTCTTTTCATCTCACCAATAGATGTCTCTAGAGAAGTTCTAATGATTTAAGAACAATGTTTAGTAATTGGTTCATATATATAGAACTTCCAAGAATTTGAGTAGTGTGGTTGTCAACAATGGTAATGGTAAAGTGATAATATTTGAAAATATTTTCATTGCCTCACATTCAGTGATATTTAGTGAATATTTTAAAAATCTATGAAACAACAATGTAATCGAAAACATTAAAAATGCTAGCAGCTGTCAAGAAGCATGTTGTCCGCCATGAGCAATGTGAACATTTAAAAGTTGATTCGTTTACAGGTCTAATTTTATTGCACGTTTAACCTCGGCTCGTAACGCATGTCTGTATTGAAAACTTTAGTGCATGGTCCTGATGAAGAGACATAAAAATCTCTGTGAGTGGTTATATACTAATTTTATTAACATTTTTGTAAAAAAAAAATAAGTAAAAATGACTAACCACAATGTTAATGCTTTAAATATTAATAACATTGAGAATATTTAAAAATATCTCCCAAGCGGAGAAAACTGAGATTTGTGAATTGGCATTTGCATTGTATTTGGAGTGGCAATGTTGTGGACTCACTTGAGTTCCTCCTGGGATTTGTTGATGATCAGCTGCACCAGTCCATCCTTGTCCAGTCCATCCTTGTCCTGCACCGTGGGCAGGCAGCTGTACCCGATGGCCTTGAACCGGCACAGGGGGTTGTGCTCCGTCAGTTCTAGCGGCGGTTGGTTGTTTGCGTAGTAAACCTTTCCTGCAAAACGATAATTCATTCAAAAAATACTTTTACATATTTGTGCTGTCAAGAATGGGGAAGGATGCAAAGAAAACAAAGATTAACTATTCAATTGAGTTTATTTAATAACAATATAAACATGTTTTTCTGATCGACCGACAACTGTCATAGATCACCTTATACGCTCTGCGCCGCTCTGTTGCGCAGAGCTCTGCTCGCTTACATCCGACGCCCACAGATGGCGCAATACAATGATGAGAGAAAACACTTGTTTTTTACCACTTGAGTTTTATAATAGACTACATGTTTCAGAAGTTAAACTTCCATCATTCAGGTCTGTATAATAACTTAATGTAGTTATTATACAGACCTGAATGATGGAAGTTTAACTTCTGAACCCGGGACCTCCAGAACGGTAGCCGAGCGTGAGCGTACTACGGAGGCGGACAAATATATATATATATATATATATATATATATATATATATATATATATATATATATATATATATATATATATATATATATATATATATATATATATATATATATATTATATATATATATATATATATATATATATATATATATATATATATATATATATATATATATATATATATATATATATATATATATATATATATATATATATATATCCATATATATATATATATATATATATATATATATATATATATATATATATATATCCATATATATATATATATATATATATATATATATATATATATATATATATATATATATATATATATATATATATATATATATATCCAAATATATATATATATATCCATATATAAAAAAAATAACAATATATCTATATAATAGATTTATATTATCCACTGACACTTCGTGATGGAATTGCATTTTTAATTTATTATTAGATTAAAACCAATATTTTTAGCTTTTCCACTTTTTTATTTGACCAGCGACCGGGTTTCGTCGTTACCGACATCAGTCTGATGATGTCGGTAACGACGAAACCCGGTCGCTGGTCAAATAAAAAAGTGGAAAAGCTAAAAATATTGGTTTTAATCTAATAATAAAAAATATATCTATATATATTAAAATGAATGTATGTTTGTTTGTTGGTTACTTATGCATGCCTTTAACGCTCATCTGATCACGATAATTTTTTTTAAATATGTTTGATGCCCATCCGGGAAGGTTTTCTCATCATTAAAATCATTCCGAAACTCAATCTGACGCTATTTTAAGGTAAAAAATAAATACAGTACGTCGAAGAATCCTTAGAATCTACTAAGAATTCTAATAATCTACTAAGAATATAGTACTATAAAAAAGATTGTTAGTGCAAAATCTGAAATCATGCCACGGGTAAAGCATCATGTGTTGGACGTAAGAGCAACACATTCGTACTATATGTTACTCATAGCCAAAAGTGTGCTTCTTCACAGATATTGATGGTGTTACTACTTTCATTGTTTCACAAGCATTGTAAAATTAATCATAATACAAATGTGTGCTTTCATTTTTTGTCTTTTGACCAAATTAAACCACAGCAACGCGTGGCCGGGTACAGCTAGTATATATAGTTATTTTTTATAAATACATACATATTGGTTTTCCGGTGAATAAATATGCTTACCAACGCCCCATTTGGCGAGAATGAAGTTCCATTTGGCCAATATCTGGTCTCTCTCGTCACCAAACACGTTGACGTTAAAGACGGCATTCACCAGCGCTTCGTTGGGATTGGGAGCTTGAGGCTGTAACAAAAAATTGACCAAATTAAAGATTAATTTTTTTTTAATAAAATACAAGCCAAATTTCACTACAAAGACAGTCACTCCTACCTTAACACGTTTCAGACAGGAAAGGTATTTCAATTGATGCTTAAGGACGGGAAGGGTATTTTTACCTTCCGCGCCGGCCTCATTTCAAAGTCAGAAAAAAAGGAATTATTTACTGTTTTTATATGAATTTTTAATTTGAGTTTTATTCAGTAAATACCACTATTCACTATTACTATCATAATTTTTTAAAAAACACACACAATAGTGGTATTTACTAAGTAAAAGTTAAATTAAAATTGGATAGATTGTACCACAAAGTGACAGCTAAATTGATTCGGATTCATTGATCAATGAAATTTTTATTAGAATATTATGTACCAATCTCTTTGTACATAATGTATAATTATATGTATAATTTTATATGTACACAATTATCAAATCCCGTCGCCAGCGGTCCCCAGGCGTAAAAAACATCCGTCGGAAATGTGCTAACTGCATAATCACCTTGTGTATTCACCGGGAACCCGGAGAGAGAAATTCTCATGAAATTTGATCTATGATCACGGATATTTGGGATGAAAACGTTGATTAATATCACTCTGGTAATGTATATTTTAGACAAGGAAGAATTATGAAATGATGATTAGCCCAGCGACAGAAATGAGATAGTCTCTGCTTAAAAAACCTTTCCTCATCCCACCATAGATGTCTCTAGTGAACCCGCGCGGGTTACTGCGCATACTGTGTTACGAGTTTGATCAATATATCTATAAGTTTCAAGAATTTGAGTAGTGTGGTTGTCAACCATGGGTAGAATTGATGAATGTTGCACGCGTGTAAAGTGATCACTTAAACCAGCTTAAGCCCTGTAAATACCCAGACTTCCATATTCTCCTTCATTTATGTTGAGGACTTAAATATTTGTTTGTTTCTACACAGTCTACAAATACTTAAAGATTGTTTGAACCTGCTGTTGCTGCGGTTGTCCGAATGCCCCTAGTCCGGTGCCAAAGCCACCAAATCCGGTAGTAGCACCGGGAGCACCGAGCGGTTTAGCCCCAAAGTTGGTGCCGAACCCCCCGCCAGCACCAAACCCGGTGTTGGCCCCACCGAAACCGGTTCCCGTGCCAAAACTGGTCCCGAAGCCGCCCCCTGTAGCGCCGAAACCAGTCAGCGGCGCGCCAAAACCGGTGTTTGCGGCACCAAAACCAGTGTTTGTCGCCCCAAAACCGGTGTTGGTCGCACCAAACCCGGTGTTTGTTGCCCCGAAGCCGGTCGGGGCAGGAGGTCTGAAGGCACCTGTGGATGGAAAATCATAATATACATTAATATGTTAACACACTTTGGATGGGAAAGGTATTTCTACCAGTTCGGTCGATTGATGCTTTAGGGCGGTAAGGGTATTTTTACCTTCTGCGCCGGCCTCATTTCAAAGGCAGAAAAGAAGGAATTATCCAATGTTTTAATATGAATATTATATATCAATCTCTTTGTTAAGGTCTTAAATATATGTACATAATTATCGAATCCCGTCGCCAGCGGTCCACAGGCGTAAAAAACATCCGTCTGAAATGTGTTAAGAGGACAAAGTATGCAAATATCTATTTGAAAAAATATATATATGTGTGTATATGAGGACGTTCTTGAAAGGAGTGAGCAATATATTGCTCACTCCTTTCAAGAACGTCATAAATCAAAAAACTTGATTTTACAGATCGTTTTTAAAGATTAAAAATGTAATGAAATGTTTTGAAAATAAATATCAAGCCACTTATTGAACTTTTTACTGTGCAACAGATCTTTTTAGGTAAAACCTGAATGTTTTTTCTCCATTTGAAAAATATTTAGTATATTTAAAAAAATAATTAAACAATACCCTTTCTTCAAAATGCAAAAACAACATTTTCTGCCCTGTAGCGGGTAAATATTAAGTTAAA
The DNA here is from genome assembly GCF_059751285.1 of Brachycentrus maculatus. Classification (NCBI taxonomy): domain Eukaryota; kingdom Metazoa; phylum Arthropoda; class Insecta; order Trichoptera; family Brachycentridae; genus Brachycentrus; species Brachycentrus maculatus. The sequence continues at coordinate 1,590,095 of NW_028281206.1, forward strand.
AATATGCCACTTTTGCTGGGATATAGTAAATTTTCTGGGCATTCCAAAAACATGACAACTGAAAATTGTCAATTTTTGATATTTGACGTTGTTGGAAGGAGTGAGCGGTATGTATAATTTCTTTTTACTTTAATTGTGTGTTTATTAATTTAATTTCTTTAAAATGTTTTTTTTTGCCATGATGTTTTTTTGCCATGATATTTTAACCAAGTTTTTTTTACCTGATGTGTTTGTCCCGAATCCGGTGAATGCGGTGCTCGTGGTGGCCGGAGCCCCAAATCCGCCAAACAGCGAGGGGGCTGACGTGGCCTGGGGGGCACCGAACCCACCGAATCCTGTAGTACCTGCTTAACAGACCAAATAAAATACATAGAGTGATTGTACATTTGATATTAATCAGTAATTGATTTCGCGAAGGATTTTAACTGCACACAGATTTTTAGCAGAGAAATTCATCATAATGCACGAGGACATAATAAAATACATGTGGAGCCGATAAACACAACTAAGTTTGGAGTAAGGTCTTTACAATATATTGCCTTTACCCAATTTAACCAGCTGCCTGACATATATAAAATAGAACCCAGTCAAAATGAATAAACTGAAAAAATACTTTATGGAAAGATATTTCGCTCACTCCTTTCAAGAACGTCATAAATCAAAAATCGTCAATTTTCAGTTGTAAATGTTTTCGGAATGCCCAGAAAATGTACTATATCCCAGCAAAAGCGGCATATTTTTAACTTAATATTTACCCGCTACAGGGCAGAAAGTGTTGTTTTTGCATTTTGAAGAAAAGGTATTGTTTAATTGTTTTTTCAAATATACTAAATATTTTTCAAATGGAGAAAAAACCTTCAGGTTTTACCTAAAAAGATCTGTTGCACAGTAAAAAGTTCAAAAAGTGGCTTCATATTTGTGTTTAATAAATTGTATTATAATATTTAACATTAAAAACGCTCTCCTGAAAAATCAAGTATTTTGATTTGTGACGTTCTTGAAAAGAGTGAGCGATTTGTGTTAATGATGAGGTATATTTTCTCATTTTTATCCTTTTAACATGCTTCTTACCTTATGTTTTTTATATGCCTATGTACTGTCCGCCTCCATAGTGTAATGGTCAGCACGCTCAGCTCCCTACTGAAGTCATAGGTTCAATTCCCCGGGGGGGGGGGGGGTCAAATAAATAAAAGTGATTTTTCACTCTAATATTTATTAAATATTACCCTGGACTAGTGTATCTGAAGCGGAGGGGTGATCACCATTCCTTCGTGTGATAACGGTCAAGATAATGCTGTGTTTATAAGATGCGGTGCCCTATGCACCATCGGTTGCGGATAAGAGATTGAAGAAGAAGAAGAAGAAGAGGAAGAAGATTTACGGTACCTTTTATTACTTTATATTTTACATTTTCCCTGTGTGGGTGAAATGTAGCATTTGTGGAATTTGAACACCCTTAAAATATTACTGAATAACACTTTCCTTATCATTCGTCGTTTACCACTTTAAAGTGGTATTACACAAAGAACTTCTTCTTCTTCTTCTTTTTGTAGATCCTAGGGATCTGTTTGTGCCTCCGCATTTCGCTCTTGGGATGTTGACTCCCAGCTGTCTTTCCATCTTTTCGGAGGTCTGCCTGGGGGTCTGCGTCCTTCAGGGTTGCCTTGGAGGGCGATACGTGGAAGTCTGTCTTCTGACATTCTGTTTACATGATCATTCCAGTATCGCCTTCGTTGTCGTCCCCACCTCACGATATCCTCCGTCTTAAACATGCTCCGGATGTCGGTATTTCTTACTCGGTCTCGCAATGTGTTTCCGGTTATGGATCGGAGAGTCTTCATTTCGGAGGTTCGAAGTTGAGATTTTGTTCTGGAAGTATCTGTTCTTGCCTCAATCCCATAAGTGGCTATTGGTCGAACACATGTTTTGTATATTTGCTGAATAGCTTACCTGCGCTGGAGACGGCGGTGGCTCCGAACCCAGTGTTGGTGGTAGCGGGGGCCGTGCCGAACCCGCCAAACCCAGTTGGAGCAGCCGTGGTGGCAGCATTGGAGCCAAAGGAGAATGAGGAATTGCCAAATGCGGCTGGAATACAAATGAAACAAATGTGTAAATTCATGTTTTGTGCTGACATTTCTTGTAGGAACTGCATTTATATAAGAATAAAACTAAATAGCCTTTTTCAGACTCTAACAATAAGACGCCGCCATAAAAATGGCTGATTCCGAAACTAATAGCTATAAGAACAGACACCAAGGTATAAGTGGCTGACCCCGATTTAGGAAAACACATCAGCTATAATCAGGTTTGTCGAACATTTGAAAGTGGTCATGTCAGGAGTCTAAATGATTGACGTGTATATACATACACGCCAATCACTAACTAACTAACTAACCATCACGCCGCTTCTCCGCAGGGGTAGGCAGAGAGAATAGAACACCACACCACTCTGTCTTTGCAAACATTCTTCGCCTCTTCCACGTCCATGCATCTCCTCATACATAAACGCCGATTATTACGACTCCTAACATGACCACTTTCAAGTATTTGGCATACCTGATCGTGTCATGTTTTTCTCGGTCTTCCTCTGCATCTTTTCCCAATTACATTCGCCTCATAAATTTGTTTTACCGTTCTTTCCAAATTTACAAATTTCAATCTGAAGAAATGACCTTCACAAAATTTGTCATGCAGTCTAGAAAAAGATGCATCCTTTTACAGTAAGCAGTGTTATTTACACCAACAGAATACAGGAAAACCCCACACGCCTTTAATCCTTGTATGCATGTGCAAACATCCATAAATTCTTTCGACGAGAGGTCTTGTGTACTAAAGTCCTTATTTTTTTCCTTAGAAATATTTATCAGTGTGGTCACAGGACATCCTGTTTTGATTAATTGAAATTGTAATATAAATATAGACTAATTTGGTGAATCACCCAATTTAACGCTATATCTGTAGGCAGGGGTGGGCTAATGATATTAAAAATAAATTTTTGGATAATTTACACAGTTCCATTTTCGTAAAATACTACTTCAAATGCGTTTTACTGTGATTAACCCATTGCAACACAAAGTTGGCGAATTGCCAGCCAAGGTCAATTTGTCACTGACTCACAAAGCTGGCGATTTGCCGGTTTGTCTTTTAATTGATTTTTATACATTAAAACTGATTGACAATAAGTTCATTCATAAAAATGACATAAATAAGTATATTTCGGTTACTGATTTCATAATAAAATGCCAAAAAAATATGCTTTTTATGTTTTGCAATTTTTATTTTGTGTGTAATTTAGTCTTAATGGTATTTTAATAAAAAAAATTGTGTCAAAATTAAATATTGTGGTGTATAAACAAATTATGTCATCTTTATTAGTGGTACAATGGGTTAAATTGGGGAAAAGTAAGGGAAAAGATCTTCTAATGTGAATTTTGACAAGTCTGAAGTTATAGTATGAAAGAAATTAATATAGAGGGTGTAATATATTAAATAATATAAACATCTACACAACAGAGTCTCGTTTCTAACCCTAATGTATAAAAGTAAAGTGTAAAGTTGGCAAAATAAGGATGAAAGTAGAATGAATGCAGTCGAAATACAATCTCTCAATGCGGCAAAACCATATATGATAGATGTTCGAATGGAAATAAGGAAAGAATGCAAGGCTAAGACAAGCATTATTGATAAAATTAAGAAAAGTGTGTCGAGATGGTTTGGACATGTGAATCAAATGAGTGAAGAAAGAATAGTAAAACAACTTTATGAGACGAATGTACTTGGAAATAGGAGCAGAGAAAGATCGATGAAAACTTGCCGCAATCAAGTATTTAAAAAATATTAAAAATTCATAATCATAATACACGAGGACATAACAAAATACATGTGGTGCCGATAATTTGGAGTAAGGTCCTTAAAATATATTGCCGATACCCAAATTAACCAGCTGCCTGACATATATAAAATAAAACCCATTCGGGGATCCAAAATAAATGATCTGAAAAAGTACTTTACGGAAAGATATACATGTAGTGTTTAGTCTTATTTTCTTATTTTGTTTTTTTATATTTTCTCATTTATTATATTTTCTCATTTGTTTATTTTAAATATGCTTCTTACCTTATGTTTTTCTCATTTATTAATTTTAAATATGCTTCTTATGCCTATTCATTATACCGGTTTATTGTTTTTATATTTTGCCATGTACTAGTATTAGTGTTGGTTATTTAAAAAAAATCTTTTTTGTTACTTTGTTATTTGTGTTCCAGTCTTGTTAACCTTAATGTCCCAAAATGAGAAATAGAAATTACTCATCGGGAATATTATATGTATATATGACTTATGTATACAAGCCAGATCAGCAGTCGGAATGCATAAAGAGATGCATTAATATGAAAGGGGCGGTGAATGTTTGCAAAGACAGAATGGTGTGCCGTTGTATTCTCTCTGACTACTCCTGCGGAGAGCGACGTGATAGTTAGTTAGTTATAATAATATATAAAACCCTTATCCGCACCCCAATGGTGCAAAGGGCACTGTGTCATATAAACGCAGTGTTATCTTGATCGTTTACACATGAAGGAAAGGTGATCAGCCCTCCGCTTCAGGTACCAGTCCATGTTAATATTGAATAAATATTACAGTGAAAAAATCAATAATATTTATTTTACCCCCCTTGGGAATCGAACCCGGGACCTCCAGAACGATATCCGAGTATGCTGACCATTACGCTACGGAGGCGGACAAACTACACTAGTTAGTTAACATAAGGTAAACACGTTCCCAGTTGGTCACGGCCACAAAAGAGGGAAACACTCGGAACGTCACTCGAGCCGGCCTAATCACCGTCCAGGGGGCCTACTTGGAAGGAAGTTGTGGTCGCTGACTCCAATTATGAAGAAAGAAACCACAAGGATATTGTCTCGGCATTACTAATATGCCACGAGCGGAGATTGCAAGCAGTCTTGGTTTGGTGGCCAGAGTGAACGGAGGATTTTATCATTTCAAAGTAAGTGAGCATTGTTTATTTTATTATTTTGAATTACATATTTTTTTAACAACACACTTTTTCATTGTCAATTTTCTGTAACACCATTTAAAAATTCTATAGCTAACTATAAACTATAGACTAACTACAACTATAGTTGACCTGATGATGGAATGATTATTCCGAAACTGGCAGTCTTTACGTAGAGTTTTTAAGTGGAATTACACAAAGTGAACGATGAATGGAGATAAGGAGAGTGTAATATTACCATACCACAAAGTCATCAACGCTTTTAATATACAAAATACATATTTTTTATTATTACATTTTTTTTTCAAAAAAAGGCTCTCTCAAGAACAGACAATTTCACAGTAGCAGAAAAATTGTTAATACATATCGCTCACACCTTTCAACAACGTCATATATCAAAAAACTTGATTTTTCAGGAGATCGTTTTGAAAGTTTAAGAATATAATAAAATGTATTAAAAATAAATACCAAGCCGCTTATTGAACTTTTTACTGAGCAACAGATCTTTTTAGGTTAAACCTGAAGGTTTTTTCCCATTTGAAAAATATTTAGTATATTTAAAAAAATAATTAAACAATACTTTTTCTTCAAAGTGCAAAAACAACACTTTCTGCCCTGTAGCGGGTAAATATTAAGTTAAGAATATGCCGCTTTTGCTGGGATATAGTACATTTTCAGGGCATTCCGAAAACATGCATAACTGAAAATTGACGATTTTTGATTTATGACGTTCTTGAAAGGAGTGAGCGATATGTGTTTGACTTTACTATTTCCTATAACAATCGATTGTTGTATATAACTTGTGAGACCGCCATATATTGGTATATAGTTTTATGATATATGTTCGGTTAGGGACTTTTCAGAGAAGGATTGATAAGAACATATAATTCAGTTCCTGTGGTCAAAATATAATAAATAGCTTTAGGCGAATTACCTCAGACTGTAATACAGGATATGGTTCTTAACACTTTGTGGTCCGCTCACGTATTAGTATGTGTTTGACATTGCGCTAACTCCTTTCAAGAACGTCATAAATCAAAAATTGTCAATTTTCAATTGTGCATGTTTTCGGAATGCCCAGAAAATGTACTATATCCCAGCAAAAGCGGCATATTTATAACTTAATATTTACCCGCCACAGGGCAGAAAGTGTTGTTTTTGCATTTTGAAGAAAAGGTATTGTTTAATTATTTTTTTAAATGTACTAAATATTTTTCAAATAGAGAAAAATCCTTCAGGTTTTACCTAAAAAGATCTGTTGCACAGTAAAATGTTCAATAAGTGGCTTGATATTTATTTTTAATACATTGTATTATATTTTTAAACTTTAAAAACGTTCTCCTGAAAAATCAAGTTTTTTGATTTATGACGTTCTTGAAAGGAGTGAGCGATTGGTTGGGAGAAAGGACATTTTTTTACAAATTTTTATTTCAATTCCTTATTTCCTTATACACCATTCATGCAGAGACATAGAAAATGGCTGGTAAATTCAAACAGCACAAAGTATTAATTGAATCGGGATATATATTAACTTGTCCGGGAGTATGGCTGTACATGGTCATCCAAACAAAACTTTCCTCAAAGTAGTATGGGCGTACTAAACACCCGCGTTTATAACTTTAGTCCGGTAACATTTATTTATAAAGTGGCACTAGTACTGCCATCTGTGGTTGTATTTAAACACTTAAACCACTGTTCAGATTATTTTTTAGTGTTAACCATGACATTTTACTTGAAAAAAAGCTTGTGTGATGTCATTGTAATGTCGCTGTCAAAGAAAACCCATGAAATAAAATAATAATAATAAAATAATTTTTATATAATTCACGTTTGCTTGTGTAAATATTTTTTTTTATTCAAGAAAATATGTTGCCCATAGTATTGAATATAATACTTTGAGCAAAATATATCAAGTAAAAAAATAAACAATGCACAGGGTACCGCACTGAATATCTAATATATCAAAATGTTAGATTTCAATGTTTTTACCATTATATGGGTGATAGTAACACATTGTAGTCGGGTGCTTCGAACAATAGACTCTAGCCTATAGCGGACGTTTTTCGCGATAAGCGCAAAAATATATCGCTTTCTTAAAATTGACACAATTTCTAAACCAAATAATATTTTCGATTGAAATTTTCAAGAAATCGTATATGACATTCGATCGTCAAAAATAAATTATAATCATAATTTTTAATTAAGTATTCCGTATTTCACAATTTTAGAAGCATTAAAACTCTAAAAGTCTTCCCCTCCGAGGTATCATTCCCTATACAATGCTAATATATTAAAAAAATAAAATACCAAACAGTAAACAAAACAGTGCGAGCGGTAAAATAGTCCATTACGATGAAAAATAGTCCAATACGTGAAATGACTCAAACTAAACTGGAGATTGAGATCGCATAAAAACTCTAGATTTCTGGCGATGCCTTTACAAGCGACACACTAGCCAATCCGGACAAGGCATCTCAAATAACGTCAACAGACTGTCGCCTGGCACCCAGGTAGCAGATTACCCTTCAACGCGTTTTATTTCACGCTGATAACAAACCCGTATATTACCGTTTCTCGCCAATAACCGACAGTCGACAAAAAACGGCATTTGCCGTGTCCCGCAGTTGACCGACAGTCCGCGAAAAACGGCAAATGCCGTGTCCCGCTGACAACGTGGTAATAGATTATGATTTTTTATAGGTTTTTATTGTTTTAGGCACTTGTTTAATCTTCTTTTTGCAGTCAGCAAGACAAGATGGCGCCCTACAACGGATACAACTACCATCACTACAACCATCACCAATACGTCCCGGAAATCAAATCTCCGCCCGTAGTCTTTCCAACGCCAGACACGAAACCCTACCAAGAGACAGTCACGGACAACATTATCGACAAAATCAACGAGATTGTAGGCAGTTACATGCCTTCGACAACCATCCTTCCCCCAGAAGCAACGGAACTAAGCGTCGACAACCTGGGAAACATAGACGAAGCTCTCAACGCCATGGGCGTCTCCAACAGTTCGGCCAACGGGGTTGGCGGCAATGCGATCCTTGACATTCTGGGAACAGACAACACGCTCCTCGGTAATGCGGTGACCGAGAATTTGAACATCCCGCTTGTGACCGAGGCTGTCCAAGCTGTCGAAGAAAAGACAACGGAAATCGCAGAACTGACAACGCAATACAATGGAGAGTCTGTTTTCGGTGAGTGTAATGAAATTTCTTATTGTATCCCTTACTATAATACACATAGGTATTTTTACGCTATGTTAAGTTGTTACGTTAAGACCTTAACAAAGAGATTGGTATACATGTATGTCTCTAACCCTTATCCGCACCCAATGGTGCATAGGGCACTGCATCGTATTGACACAGTGTTTTCTCGATCGTTACTTACAAGAAGGCAAGGTGATCACTCCTGCGCTTCAGTGACCAGTCCAGGGTAATATTAAATAAATATTCCAGTGTAAAATCACCAACATTTATTTTCACCCCCGTGGGAATCGAACCTGGGACCTCCAGCACGGTAGCTAAACACGCTAACCATTACACTACGGAGGCGGACATGTATATAACATTTATATAAAAACATTGGAAACATTAAAAATGTAAATATTTCCTTCTTTTCTGTCTTTGAAATGAGGCCAGCGTAGAAGGTAAAAATACCCTTCCCGTCGTTAAGCATCAATCCACCTAATGGGTAGAAAAACCTTCCCGTCTGAAGTATGTTAACAAATTAAAATATCTATGTTGAGATATCAATCAGAATCTTGATATAAAAAGCTCCCAAATACGGTACAACCCATCATTTGTGAACAAAGATTTGTACACTCTAAAAATATTGTAAAGTTACTGCGTAGTTGGACAGTATTTTTTCAATGGTGGATTATTTCACTCTCATATTTATTCAATATTACCCTGGACTGGTACCTGAAGCGGAGGGCTGATCACCTTTCCTTCATATGTTAAAGATCAAGATAATTTTTTTAAATTCAAGTTTTACTTAGTAAATACTACTATTTCTTAAAATCCATTGCGACACGTGTTTCGATGCATTCCGCATCATTTCAGAAATAGTGATATTTACTAAGTAAAACTTAAATTAAAAATGAATAGATTTTAGCACAAAGTGACCAAAATAATACTGATATCCGGAGCATGTGTAAGACAGAAGATACCGTGAGGTGGGGACGACAACGAAGGCGATACTGGAATGAGCATGTAAACACAATGTCAGAAGACAGACATCCACATATCGACTTTCAAGGAAACCCTGAAGAACATAGACCGCCAGGCAGACCTCCAAAAAGGTGGAGAGATAGCTGAAAGTCAACATCCCAAGAGCGATAGGCAGAGGCACAGACAGATCCTGAGGATCTATAAAAAGAAGTAGAAAATAACACTGCATTTATATGATGTACTGCCCTCTGCACCATCTGGTGCCGATGAGGGTTTTTAAGAAGAAGATGTTCAATTTAAGACTTCATTTTGATTTTATTTGCAGATAACATCGCCACAACCGTGCGCAATTTCATCTGGAGGGAAGACGGCGACCCGGACTTCCACGACATCCACGAGAGCCACATGGGCCAAGACCCCGGATCCAAGAACACCCCCTACCTGATCCTGGTCATCATCCTGGCCGTGCTGGTCGTGATCGCCTCCGTGGCCCTGTTCCTGTACATCCGCTACAAGAAGGCGTCCGCCGCCAAGGCCGGGTCGGGCGTCAGCGTCGTGGGGAAGAGCTTCGAGCCGCACAAGTTCGGGGACAAGCCGCTGGCGGGACAGAGCCGAGACAACGCGGGCTACGGGGGCTGCGACGAGGAGCAACAGACGCCGCAAAAGAAGAAAGCGGAAATCAAGAAGGACGCCAAGAAATGATGATCGACTAATGTTGTTTGCCGTGAAAAATGTAGAAACTAATGTGTGCTCAAGATATAGGAAATGGTCAATTTGATTCAATAAAATGACCATATCGCTCACTCCTTTCAAGAACGTCATAAATCAAAAAACTTGATTTTTCAGGAGAACGTTTTTAGAGTTTAAAAATATAACATTATGCATTAAAAATAAATATCAAGCCACTTATGTAACTTTTTACTGTGCAACAGATCTTTTTAGGTACAATCTGAAGTTTTTTTCTCAGTTTTAAAAATATTTAGTATGCTTAAAAAAATAATTAAACAATACCTTTTCTTCAAAATGCAAAAACAACACTTTCTGTCCTGTAGCGGGTAAATATTGAGTTAAAAATATGCCTCTTTTGCTGGGATAAAGTACATTTTCTGGGCATTCCGAAAACATGCACAACTGAAAATTGACCTTTTTTGATTTATGACATTCTTGAAAGGAGTGAGCGATATATCTTTTCATAGATCATCCAGGTCTTTTTACACATTCATTTATTTATTATTATAACATGTTATTTACAATTATTCTCAACATATTGTTTTCGGGCTGTTTTTTCATCAACCCTGACCCTAATTAGTATACTTACTACAGTCTGTTCACAGTTATTTCACCACAATTTTTTATTTTTTATTATTTATTTGGCAGTATAAATATTTTAAAAAAAAAAAGCAAAAAAAAACTTAGAGGTAAAATAACTTAATATTTTTGAAATTATCAATACTGCCAAATAAATAGTTTAAAAAAAAGCTGGAGGTAAAATAACCGTGAACAGACTGTAGTCGTATACTAATCACACCTAACCTAATAAAAAATAACCGCAAACCCAATTCCCGGTCTGTTCATGTTTTGTGGCATCTCGCACTCTACCTCTTGGTAGAACAATTATAAGACTGTTCTCTGCCAAGAGTATGTAAAAGACGGTTTTAAGCGTTTCCCGCAAACAATGTAATAAGACACTTGAAGCTGCAGTTTTCATAAACAATGGTGCAATTATAGTTTTTTTAATTACGTTTTTTTTTAATCGATATTTTATAAATTATTATGCTCAGTTCTTAAATATTTGTTAGCTTCATAATTATATTTCAGTATAGTGATGAAATAAATTTGTTATTAATTTAAATTTATTAAATAAAGAAAACAAAAATAAATTGCTCTTTTAATTTTCAACAGCACACAAAAGTGTAGCAGAAGGTAAGGATTTATGAAATATTTTTTAAAACAGTATTATCCGCCTCCGTAGTGTAATGGTCATCACGTTCGGCTACCGTACTGGTCCCGGGTTCGATTCCCAGGTGGGGGGGTCAAATAAAAAAAAATCACTCTAATATTTATTCAATACTACCCCGGACTAGTACCTGAAGAGGAGGGCTGATCCCCTTCCCTCATGTGTTAACGATCAAGATAACACTGCGTTTAAATGATGCAGTGCCCTATGCACCATCGGGTGCGGATGAGGGATTGAAGAAGATTATTTAGTATTATTACAATAATCACGAGGGTTAAAAAATAATTTACCAAAATAGAAGAAGATAATCCAACAACTGGAAGTTTTTAATATAATTTATATTTGAAGCACTAACTTTGTGATTTTCCATTTTAATTGTATAATTTTTAATGTTTACATCCCACAATAATATTATTTCTATTTTCCATTCCTTTAAAGACATGTTATCAAGTTAATAGGATTTATAAAACTCCAAAAATCTAGTATAACCTAAAATATTACGAAAGTTAAAAAAATACTTACGTTTCGCTGCACTACCAAATCCCAAGGATGGCGTGGATGTACTGGTAGCTCCGAAATTAAAAGCCATACTTGGAATTTAATGCGTAGCAATTAGATATTATTTTTTATGTCCATACGGAATCTGACGAACAAAAACACCTGTCAACCAGCTAAAATAAACGCACAAAACGGCACGAAATACAAAATCAAAGATTGTGTTGGATTGTGTACTAAAAAAGATCAGCCCCTAATATATCTATGGAAACCGATTATTCTATTTTTATTTTATTTTTACATAAAAAGGAGCCTGCCCAAAAAACTTTAGGACTTATTCATATTTGACAGTCGTAAAAATGTAAATGAGGAAGAAGACAGCTAACTAAACTAACCATCACGTCACTACCGAAGGGGTGGGCAGAGAGAATAGAACGCCACACCACTCTGACTTTACAAACATTATTCGCCTCTTCCACATTCATCCATTTCCTCATATACCCACCAATTATTTTGACTCCGGACCTGACCGCTTTCAAGTATTTACGTTTTCTGGCATGACTAGGTACATATGTTAAATACTTGAAAGAGGAAGAAGAAAAAACTGAATATTCTGAAAACAACATCAACATATGAAATCTGCAAACGCTTGTATGTTATTTTCTCAAACTTCTTTAAAAAAAACTACATAATATACTAGAATAATAATGAAAATGTACAATTTATTTACTTCATGGAGAGTTTTTTTTTATGAATGGCATGTTATAAATTGTTTGGAATATTTTTGAATCTCATTAAAGAATAAGAAGTTTTTTTTTATTTATTGTTTCAGCATTTTTTTCCTTTTGTTTTCAAATTCCGCCCCTTGACTAACCCCCTCCCCCTAACTTTTCCCTTTCCTTATTTATAGAGCAATTTTATATTTTAGTTATTATACAGACCTGAATGATGGAAGTTTAACTTCTGAAACATGTAGTCTTTAATAAAACCTAAGGTGTTAAAAACAAGTTTTCTTTAATCATTGTAAGAAGTTTTTCATTACATTTTTATCAAATTTCACCGACAAATATAAAAATAAGTAATATTGTGAATGTTTTCAAAACAGACATTTTTTTATTTATTTTTGAAATGCATTCGCCCCATTTTTAGTTACTTAATTAATAAATTAATAGTTTTTTTGTGCTTGTAACATTCGATTTTCCTTCGGAAAAATTTCTATTATGTACTGTAGTTTTGTCTGCGCATCTGTGGAATCTAAAATCACAAATGATTCACTTGTGGTGTTTTGTATTGCTATTATTATTTGATAACTGATTTAATAAGCTAGTTTTCGAATGAAAATAGTAAATCTGTAGTTTCAAACAGGCTGTTTGTTTGCTTGGAAACCTTTGTGTTAAGTTTCACATCAAATACTTGACAGGTAAGACCATTGTCATATTTTGTAACGTGTTCAATTTATTTATTCGGAAATTCAAATCGACTAACCCTATAAGGAATGTAACTGTATTTCAAATGACAGTATATTTATACATATTTAATTCTTTACACGAAAAGTTCCAGGTCTGTGTCATACTTAATTTTAGTTCTAGAGTTTCTATGTAGGTTGGTTTCTATTGTACAAATGGATTAATTGCTTTGACAACCATCGATTTACGTATTTGCGAATATTTTTTAGTGACTTAATACGTACAGTACCAAGGATTTAATGTCAACGATATTTACCGTTTGCCTGATAAGTTTTAATGAGGATTTTATTTGTAAAAAAGGCGGGTTTTTTATTATTATTTTTGATTATGAAATAATGCATTATTGCAATGCGTCAATTAACTAAATTTTCCAGTTTTTATGATTTTTTAAATGTTTTTAATTAATCAATTAAGAGAATTTTTAACTACAGTAAGTCCCCTACTGACGTGATTAATTCTTTTCAAAGATTTTCGTGTAAGTCGAAAAACAAGTATTTGCGATTTTTTTTGTTATATGGTATGTAGTAGAGTTGTCGCACGTTAAGAATGCCAAACTCTTAACATTCTTAACTGGCGACAACTCTACAAAATCCCTTCCTTGTCTCAACTTGGAAACTACAGACATCGCTCACTCCTTTCAACAACGTCAAATATCAAAAACTTGATTTTTCAGGAGATCGTTTTTAAAGTTAAAAAATATAATAAAATGTATTCAAAATAAATATCAAGCCACTTATTGAACTTTTTACTGTGCAACAGATCTTTTTAGGTAAAACCTGAATGTTTTTTCTCCATCTGAAAAATATTTAGTATATTTAAAAAAAAGATTAAACAATACCTTTTCTTCAAAATGCAAAAACAACACTTTCTGCCCTGTAGCGGTTAAATATTAAGCTTAAAATGTACCGCTTTTGCTGGGATATAGTACATTTTCTTGGCATTCCGAAAACATGCACAACTTAAAATTGACGATTTTTTATATATGATGTTGTTGAAGGAGTGAGCGACATGGTCACTATACAAACAGACTTGCAGCCAATCGAAACGCGTGATTTTACTTCTACATTTACATACTTGCATATAGCACAAATGATTTCTTAAGTGTTAATTTGGCATTCTTATGTGGCAACCAGTATAATATGCGCTAATTTCAAATTATATAGTACATATCGCTCACTCCTTTCAAGAACGTCATAAATAAAAAATCGTCAATTTTCAGTTGTGCATGTTTTCGGAATGCCCAGAAACTGTACTATATCCCAGCAAAAGAGGCATATTTTTAACTTATTATTTACCCGCTACAGGGCAGAAAGAGTTGTTTTTGTATTTTGAAGAAAAGGTACTGTTTAATTATTTTTTTAAATATATTAATTATTTTTCAAATGGAGAAAAAACCTTCAGGTTTTCCCTAAAAAGATCTGTTGCACAGTGAAAAGTTCAATAAGTGGCTTGATATTTATTTTTAATACATTGTATTTTATTTTTAAACTTTAAAAACGTTCTCCTCAAAAATCAAGTTTTTTAATTAATGATGTTCTTGAAAGGAGTGAGCGATATGTGAAAACGGAATAGATCATTGAAACACGTGTGACAATAGATTTTTAGAAATAGTGGTATATACCGAGTAAAACTTAAAACAAAAATTTGTTTCGCAGAATGTCACCACCAACAGAAATGTTGGAGGCGATGGAACCGAATAATCTAGAAGCGCCGAAAACCGATCCGGCGACGACCGAAGAAGAGGACGCCGAACCCGCCGGAATGCCCCCGGCCAAGAAGAAGCGGAGGAACAAGCGAGTGGTCAAGAGGGACCCGATGCCGGCCATCGTCAGGCTCTACCGTTTCCTATACACTGGCAACGAGGACGGGCTCTACGTGGCGGGGGTGTGGAATCCGGCCAGATATTACGACGCTGAAAAGGTCACCTGCGTTGCGGAGATGGCGGCTGACTTAGATCAAGTTAAACAGTTGATCGAAGCTATCAAATTTGTGAAGGTAAAATAGAACTTCTTCTTCTTCCTGTGCCACTTCTAACGAAGATCAGCGATCATCATGGCTATCTTGAATTTTCATATTATTTTTTGACATCTCATCAAAGATGAAGAAGAATATGTCTATAAGTCTGGACATTTACGGGGCTGACGACCGTCATAGGCTGGTTTAAGTGATCGCTTCTAATACCAACCACATTCGCTTGATAAATTCGTTACCATTTTTACCATTTTGTTACAGTTTGGGCATATTAATCGAATGAGTGAAGAAAAAAAATAATTTTTTTAAAAAATATATATGCTTCTTATCATGACAAGTTTTCCTCAGTCTTTCTCTGCTTCTGTAACTAACCACATTCGCTTGATACATTTTTTTATACTTCTTTTCTACATTTCTTTATACTGATACTATCCCCTTTCCCTCATTTGATTCACACGCCCATCTCAACTCACCTTTCTTAATTTTATCGATAATGCTTATCTTACCCTTAAAAAATATATTAAAAATAAAACAGCTACTGCTATTCCCAGGGCAAGAGTTGTCGCGTGGAGCCGTGCCTATTCGCTCTCGCCCTGGCCATCAAGTCGGCCCAGTCTGATGCGACCAAAACCCTTCTGTATTCCGAGGCGACCGGCCTTCTCTCAAACAGCGACGACTTCTTCCTCCTCATACACCACTTGGCCAAACTGAAGACAGGTAAATCTCATCAAAACTGTACATATACACCAAGCGCGGTCCGTCCGTACATGCTATGGATGTTCCGCATCCCTTGCATTTTAGAGTAAAAAGATTTAAACTTCTATCCTGAAACAGCAATACTGCAATTTAAATATTTTGATATTTCTACAGCGACCATATTTTTTTACAAAAACAGCGCTGTCATACAAAATCATATAAATATTATTATCATAAAACAACATCCATATATCTTCCCGTCTCAGCGTACGCGCAACGAGCGACACGATACAAAGATCGCGGGCGAGTCTAAATACACATACATTCTCAAATACTGTGAAACGCGTAAAAAGCACGTAAACAAGCAATACTGGATGCGATTTGTAATCCGCGTGCAAAACGCGTCAGAACTTGAGTTCTTTCCGCGCATGCGCACTGAGACCCGCAAGCCAACATCACTATCAACTGTACAATATTAATGACAGCATCCAACATACAAAAAACGTCTTTAATACCAATATGTATAATGAACAGAATCACATACTTTATTGGATTGTTCTTAGTGCGCGCGTTGCTTTGACAGTCTGCTGCTTTTAAGCTTGAATACTGAAGTCAAATTTTTATTGAATATTATCAACCTGCGATTTACTTTATAATTTAAATAAATAAAAATGAATTGATCATGTTTTGTATCTGTAATTATTGATTTATGGATTTATGGAGATGGCGTCTAGATGTGCATATTTGATATCTAGTACGTAGTAAGTAGGAGTATAAACATTTGATGTCCAGCATCCGTTCTACAAAATGTCACAGACCGCCACTGATATACACCTCTGCTTCTTCTCCGTCTTCGGTCAAGATATTGAATCCATTGTATCTTTTCTTTACCCGTAATAGAGTGTCGATGTATAATGGTTGAGTGGGAATGCGATGACTGACCATTCTCTGTAAATGTCTTTGCACTATTCCGTGTCAGTGTGCTGTGCTGGTCGGGGTTATGGGCATATGTGTACCGGCCAATGTCGGGTCGGAATCGGATCTGGCTGACTAATTGATCTAAATACTAATCCCTTTCACTGCCTACACCGTGGTACTTCTAGAAAATTTGGTGACGGATTTACAAACTTGTATTTATTTAGATTGGCAGTGACAGGTATATTGAAAACTTTTAAATGTAAATTCACAGTAAAATCGGGATACAATTTTATATTGTTTCACATTTTCAATAAATTTCGCAACTTAGTTCAACAAAAAAAAATTGCTTTGCAAGAGCAGCATAAAGACTGTCAGGAAGCCTAGACGCTTCTGTATCAGATCTGGGCATGCGGTGGGACAGCTTTTAATGTATCTATTGTTTTTAGGGATCAACCTTATTCATTTATTATGAACTGTATTGAAAGCTGTCCCACCGCATGCCCAGTTCTGATGCAGAAGCATCTAGGCTTCCTGACAGATCTGCTCTTACTAAGCAATTTTTTTTTTAACTAAGTTGCGAAATTTATTGAAAATGTGAAACAATATAAAATTGTATCCCGATTTTACTGTGAATTTATTATGAACATACACATTCACTATAATTCACATTCATATAAGATATATGAACTGAATATGCTATAAATCCTTGTACATAACAGGCAAGGAGAATTTTGTAAGGCAACAAATGAACACAAAAAAATGGATCTGGATAATATTTTATGGCTTATATGCACCATTGGGTATGGATAAAGGTTTGAAGTGAAGAATTACACAAAGTGAACGATGAATTACGAGGAGAGTGATGTAATGTATTATTATAAAAAGCTAAAAGTTGTGTTGAAATGAACAGGAACCGGTGCGGGCTGGAGACGCCTGGTTTCCTCCTGGTACAAGTCCGTCCCTCCCCCCCGACTGGCCCTGATGGTTGGCCACTCCAAGGGAGCTCACGGCTGGACCCACAGAGACGTGCTGAGGCTGGCGCACGGCGTCAAGCTACCCGACTCCTTCATACGTGAGTTAACTGATAATTGCAGCAATTAGACTAAAACGTCCACCTCCGTAGTGTAATGGTCAGCACGCTCGGCTCCCGTTCTGGAGGTCCCGGGTTCGATTCCCAGGGGGGGTCAAATAAATGCCTGATCACCTTTCCTTCATGTGTAAACGATCAAGATAACTCTGCGTTTATATGTCGTAGTGCCCTATGCACCATTGAGGTACGGATAAGGATTTTATTTTATTATTAGACTATGAGATAAAAAGACTTCCCATACAATGTATCTTTCCTATAGAATCGCTTTGTCTGTGAGACTGTAATAAATCATATCGCTCACTCCTTTCAAGAACATCATATATAAAAAAAACTTGATTTTTCAGGAGAATGTTTTTAAAATTTCAAAATATAATACAATTTATTAAAAATAAATATCAAGCCACTTATTGAACTTTTTACTGTGCAAAAGATCTTTTTAGGTAATACTTGAAGGTTTTTTCAAGTATTACCTAAAAAATATTTTGTATATTTAAAAAATAATTAAACCTTTTCTTCAAAATGCAAAAACAACATTTTCTGCCCTGTAGCGGGTAAATATTGAGTTGAAAATATGCCTCTTCATCAATCATGGGTAGAATGGTGAATGTTGCACGTGTGTAAAGAGATCACTTAACCCAGACTGCCATCCTATTTTATTTTAATCTTAATTATTTGAAATGTTTCATTTGATTCCAGCCTTGAAAACCATTCTCTCTTTTGCGAGCGTCGGACTGGAGGCGACCGAAGAGAAGTACGGCAAAGAGGAGATGGCCTCCGAGGTGCTGGGAACCTTGCGCACCTGTCGGGAATTGAAGACCTGCACCGACATTGACCGATTGCAGACCATAGTCAAAGACAACGCCTTCGTTACGCAGAAGACTCTGGCCGACTGCGTTCTTGCGGGGAAATTAAACGCCTCTGTAAGTTTATTGCCTTTTTCTACCTCATGAATTTCATGGAGCGATGGAAGATTAGTTTTTCATCAGTTAGTATTCCATTGTTTATTCTTACCAAGTGTAGATGCATATATAGCAGGACCTCTATAATCTGACCACCTCTGTAATCCGAACGCCCACTCACCCTGGAAAAATGGAACATCCAAAACAGAAATCTGTCCTACCACAACATTGGGTCAGTTGCTTACCAAAGTAAAGTACATATCATTAACCCATTGGCTTACCGGCCGCCATTGGCGGCTAATATTTTACATTCGCATATCAGCCGCAGCTTAAATCACACCTCCATCCGTGGTACTTTATATTATAAAGATACTTGAGTGTGATATCTACAAATCAATAAAGAAAGCTTTTTGTAATGCATTGTTTCTTATAATTTTTATACAAAATTATTGACGACATTTGACCAAAGATGTCTCTGTAAGTATAGAATTATCCTTTTGATTGAAATACCAACTAAAATCAGTTCAAATCAAAGCTTTACATCCCAGGTCTAATGTTTTATCGAGTTATTTTTTCAAGTTTTCTTGTCAACTTATCACATTTCTGATCTAGATACTTGATATCTATTTATGATTTGTCGGGCTTATTTACACCACAAAAATCAATCTGTTTAGTGCGTGCTATCTTTTTCTACATTAAAAAATTATTTCTATTTTTGTTCTCATTTTATCAAGTGCTAAATATTAGCGCGTCATTGTTTGACAAACCCTGTCACCTCCCCTCCGGGCCGGGCTTCTTTTTTACTTTCGGGGATACATTCGATTAGTATTTTTGTAAACACATTTTGAAAAAAAAAACTGATATCGCTCACTCCTTTCAACAACATCAAATATCAAAAAACTTGATTTTTCAGGAGATCGTTTTTAATGTTTAAAAATATAATCAAATGTATTAAAAATAAATATCAAGCCACTTATTGAACTTTTTACTGTGCAACAGATCTTTTTAGCTAACACCTGAATGTTTTTTCTCCATTTGAAAAATATTTAGTATATTTAAAAAAATAATTAAACAATACGTTTTCTTCAAAATGCAAAAATAACACTTTCTGTAGCGGATAAATATTATGTTAAACACGCTTTTCTCGGAATATAGTACATTTTCTATGCATTCCGAAAATATGCATAACTGAAAATTGTCAATTTTTGATATATATGACGTTGTTGAAAGGAGTTAGCGATATGCGGATGGGTTAAATAAATCTACCCCAACAAAAATATTTGATTTCTTGGATTTCTTGAAGTTGAATAAATACATTTAAAGCTTACGCGATCATTGAAAATTATTACCTCGACTATTTGCAGGTGTGGAACACCCTGCTGGAGAGGCTCCCCATCGAAGAGGTGCTCCCCGCCGTGCAGAGGCTGCACAACGGGCTGCTGATCAGCGGGCACGCGGCCAGCCTGCCCGAGGGCAGCTGCCTGGCGGAGGCCGTGAGGTCCTTCGGCTCCCGGAACGGGGACGCGAGCGACGCGCTGGTGCGGGTGCTGAACGCTGCCCCCGCGGCACCACCGCTGCTCGCGTACATTGTCCTGTGCGACTACGAAGCCGGATGCAAGTGAGAATTTTACTTTTTGACTTGAGTCATGTTTAACCCTTTCAGGACAACTGGTTACTGCTGCTAACTACAAATTTAAAATAAATTGTCCAAGTGTCTACAGGTTTCTAGCTAAAACCATAGTGCAATATGTCGCTCACTCCTTTCAAGAACGTCATAAATCAAAATACTTGATTTTTCAGTAGAACGTTTTTAAAGTTTAAAAATATAATATAATGTAGGTAAAACCTGAAGGTTTTTTCACCATTTGAAAAATATTTAGTTTATTTAAAAACATAATTAAACAATACCTTTTCTTCAAAATGCAAAAACAACACTTTCTGCCCTGTAGCGGGTAAATATTAAGTTAAAAATATGCCTGTTTTGCTGGGATATAGCATATTTTCTGGGCATTCCGAAAACATGCACAACTGAAAATTGACAATTTTTGATTTATACTTGAAAGGAGTGAGCGATGTGTTGCCTATGTAACAGAATTTTTTTTTATTTTTATATATACGGTACTATTGTACCATTTACATAAATAAGAATAAAAGAACACATTAACTGCGACACATCATTTCATCAAGCTGTTTTAAACTACTTACATGTCATAAATGTTATATAAAGAATAAAGACCACTTCTCGTGAGGGTTCCTTATGAACTAACACGGTTCCGGTGTCGGATAGGTCCTGACCCAGGCTCCTGCAACATGCCATGTCATACAAATAGAAAAAAAGATTTTTATTATTTTTATTTTTTATTTTTTATTGGAAAACCAACAGAATATTTCGACAAAAATAACATAATATGATAAAATACAAAAAAAATAACAAAACCAATTATAGGTTTCCACCTAAGTAATCTAAAAATAAAAACAAATTAAATAAACTGTCATAAAAGTATAACTATATAGAACATTTCTTTATCAACTGGTCTAATAGACATCAACAATATTTCTTGTAAACGTATCAAAAGATACATTATTGATCTCTATTTCATTAAGCATTTCATTGCACATATCGTAGTCGTACAGGAGAAAGTGACCAACTGACAAAACGTAAAATGTTCAGGAGGGCCATTTAACCGTTTTTACACTTTTGTCATCAATTAAAAACAAAGAAATAATGTATTCACGATTGTGATTATTTTTGTGTCAAAAGAGATATTTGCTAATATTGAAATGAGTAATTAATATTTTTGAAAATTTTTATCCTAAAGTTTTTAAAATTACTTAAAGCAGTTGGTCACTTTTTCCAGTAAAAAAATTATTTTATTTTTATTTATTTTTCCATTTTATTTTATTAATTTATATAAAGAAAAGACTTTTTTTTGGAATATAAATTAGCTGGTTACGTAACATTTTTTTTTAAATTAACATAATTTTTTAAAAATTAAATATACAAAAAGTAAAGAAGTATTATTCTGACTCAGATTCAGAAATGTATCCTAAAGTTTGATTCTGGTGCTCTGTCTTCTTTAATATTGAGATAAAGTGATCTGTGCCCCCCATACTATTCCCGTGGAATTGCACCAGTATCACCAGCAAATCTTTCTTCTTTTTCTTAGTTCTTCTTTGTATAAATAATTTAATGGAGGAAAAATTACTGAAAATTCTCACCCAAATACTTACAGGATTTTAAAATCTTCATTATACAAAAACTAATACATACTTTTTCCTGGTATAGTGTACTCAAGCTCAAGCAAGTTTAAAATCGCTCTGGGATTTTTTCAGGGCAGTATTAAGCTAGTAAGATGTCAAATAGTTAATAATCACGTTTTTGTAAAAACTGCAGTTGGTCACTTTCTCCTGTATGACTACGATATCGCAGGCTCGATTTAAAAATGAATTTTTGTTGGACTTGGTGTGTATTTTGGAATAATCTCTCTCAAATGACGTATTCTTTATTAGGTAGGGTGCTTTCACTTACATTATTGTGTAATTTTTCAGACGTATAAACACAGTAAAGGTTCCTCACTTGACCAAAGCTAAGGAGGACAAGATGGCGCTGTGCCTCAACTCTCGTGTTACCGAGCGCAACCAGAAGAAATGGGAACAAGTCAAGCGAAAAGGTAGGTAAGGTTAGGTTAGATAACTATTGGATTGGTTATGTAAACCTCGATTTACACCGATTCACAATTATATAATTTTTTGATATCTCATCAAAGATGAAGAAGAAAAAAGTAATATGAAAATAATTCCTGTAATTGGAGATAATCCAGATTTTGTGAACAAGTATTTGGACACACTCAAAATGTTGTAAATAGATTCACAATTAGGCCGGTTGGCGCCAGTTGTGGATTTCCCAATCAAGAATCAGAAGGAATTAGATCGATCTTAATCAGAAAATTTTGAAAAAAGAAGATGAGAAAGAGAATGAAAATTATGGGAAAACCCTAAAAATGGCCCATCTAACTCGTATTCTTTCTTTATGGAACAGTTAACAGATGAGCTCTGTGTGATCGACAGGGATTTCAATTCAAGTGCAAACGTTAATACATTTCGGATGGGTGTTTTATACTCCTAGAAGGCCGCTGACGACCATTCACCGACTGTTCTTAGCGGAATTTCGAGATGCCGGACTGACCTGGGAGGAAGCCAATGGTATGGCTCGTGACAAAGTGGCTTGGAGATGAATCGTGTTGGCCATATGCTCCACCTAGGGAGCGATCATGGAAAAAGAAGAAGAAAGTTTTATACGCCTGCGGACCGCTGGCGACGGGATTTGATGATTATGTACATATAATTAAAACCTTAACAAAGAGATTGGTACATAATATGCATATAAAAACATTAAATATGTAATTCCTTCTTTTCTTCCTTTGAAATGAGGCCGGCGCAGAAGGTAAAAATACCCTTCCCGTCCTTTGTGTGTTAAAAGAAGCGTCACAGCTACTGTTTGCCCTTATGCTATGATTCTGCAAGAAATGAAGCCATAATCAAAGCAAAGAACTCCACCGACAAGACACACAAGGTGGCTTGGTGGGTCTCTGCAAAAAAAATTTTTTGCAGAGACTTTTTCAGAGAGACAGAAAATTTTTTCTCTGCAAAAATAATAATTTAAAAAAAAAATTAAATTGGATGCTTTATTCAGAAGTGTGAGAATTCAATTGAAACATTTATGTTCAAAATGCGCTATTTCTAGCACAATAAGGGTAAAAAATAATAAACGGATGGCAGCAATAAAATTTTTCATAAGTATTAATAATTTTAAAAATATTTATTTTTTTAAGGTGAATTTATGGCACCGAATCCGCAAGTGACAGCCGCCCTGAAGGCGTTGCTGTTGAGAAGCCTGACACCCAAACCCGCGGAAGAACGCATCAGGGGGAGATACCTCATCACCATGGATATGAGACCGCACATGTTTAAAGGTAACCGACATATTCAATAATTAATGCTAAAACTAATTTCTTTATTTTATAACCAATCAATGGGTAATAAACTTACCCCAATAGAAAGATATTCAGATCATTGTTCCGCAAAGTGTTTGCGGCGGCACACTGGTGTGCCGTGGCGATTAGTTGGTGTGCTGCGGAAAAAACGTCTAGTTTTGTGAAAATAACACAATTGCTCCAAATTTTGATTACCTATGCTCAGTCAAGTAGGCTCACATTTCGCATTAAATACAATATGTTAAATATGTTACCATAATATGGTAAATATGCACCTCCGATATTTCTCAATTTGGTAGGTGTACCTTGAATAGAAAAAGTTTGAAGAACACTGATGTAGATGATATATAATACATGGTACAGAGAGACAAGGCATTGCCGGCAAGTTAGTTACATCTGTCGAGGAGTTAGAGGATAATATGTTTTTTGTTTAGCTGTCTGCTGTAGAAACACATCTACCGAGCTGTCTTTTGATACTTGGTGATATTCTCTGAGCATGTTTGGTCTAGGGGAAAAGAAGCCAGTATTAGTTCTATAACATCCTACAGCAAAGCTTCTTCGCAGACACCTATTCTCAAAGCTAAGTACACGGCTGCTCTGGGTCCTCGTAAGGTGCCATGTTTCACAGCCGTATAAGAGAACAGGAGCAATGCAGGCATTGTATAGGCGGCATTTGATCTTCCCCGAGTATAAATCCGATCTCCGGACAGCCTTTGTACTTTTAAATGCGGACCCTGCGAGTCCTAACCTATACTAAGTATATGGACTTGAAAATAATGCATATCTTCCAACATAACTAAATTTTGTATTTGAATTTCTATTTCTGTATCAAGTTTTTTTTATTTATAGATTTCCAACGCTGCCGATGGAAGGGAGACGTCATCCTAACTGATGAGCTGGTGGAGGCCCTCAAGATTAAGGTTGTGGACAGAAATGTGTGCTTCTGGAATAATCACACCAGTCCGGGAAATGCAGGTGACGGGAAAACAACATGCCTTATATATTTACAATATTCACACGTCGTGGCGTAGTTGGGTAGACGCTCAGCTGCAAAACTGGCGGGTTCTAAATAAGTGCAAAATAAATTCAACAAAGATTTATTTTCATTTGTTTTGGGTGTTTGTGATGTATTTTTCACATTTATCTTCTCTATTTACTAACCTACCTGCAGATAAGCCTCTGAAAGCCCTGCAAATATCCAGACTTCCATAGCCTTCTTCATCTATGTTGAAATGTCCAAATGTAAAAAAAAAAGTAGAGAAACCCAGATTTGTGAACAGGGATTTGGATACATGGAAAAATTTGCAAATGAAATCATCATTTGAGTACATATTTAAAATAGAAAAAATTTAAATTAAATAAACTGATTTTTTAAATCACATTTTCATATGGTGTACGGAGTGCGTGGAAGTTTTTGGTATCGTAAGGGAAGGGTAATTAACTATAACCTAACTATGAGTATTTCAATGTTTTAGAATTAGTGCATAAACCCTGATGATAACAAGGTTATTGATGAAACCGGTTGGAAAAAGTGTACCAATAAAAGTTGATTAAAACAAAGTTGTTTTGTTTTATAAAATTTAAAATTGAGTTTTATCTTATTCCTTACTTTTTGTCTATGTCAAATAAGCAGTGTTGTCAACCGTTTGTCTTTCATGGCATCATAGTGTTATATTTTGACTATAAGCGAAGGTCTAAGAAATCATATTATTTTTTGACATATCGCTCACTCCTTTCAAGAACGTCATAAATAAAAAATCGTCAATTTTTAGTTATGCGTGTTTTCTGAATGTCCAGAAAATGTACTACATCCCAGCAAAAGTGGCATATTTTTAACTTAATATTTACCCGCTACAGGGCAGAAAGTGTTGTTTTTGTATTTTGAATAAAATGTACTGTTTAATTTTTTTTTTAAATATGTATACTAAATATTTTTCAAATGGAGAAATACCTTCAAGTTTTACCTTAAAAGATCTGTTGCACAGTAAAAAATTTAATAAGTGGCTCGATGTTTATTTTTAATACATTGTATGTATTATATTTTTAAAATTTAAAAATGTTCTCCTGAAAAATCAAGTTTTTTGATTTATGACGTTCTTGAAAGGAGTGAGCGATATCATCAAAGATTAAAAAGAATATGGAAGTCTGGGCATTTACGGGGCTGACGACCGTCATAGGCTGGTTTAAGTGATCACTTTACACACGTGTAACATTCACCAATTCTACCCATTATTGACAACCACACTACTCAAATTCTTGGAAGTTCTATATATATGAACCAATTTAGAAACCTTGTTCTTGAATCACTAGAACTTCACTAGAGACATCTATTGGTGAGATGTAAAGAAGCTTTTCATTAAGCAGAAACTCTTATATTAGTATGTGAGGTCCGAATTGTGGATTATAATCACACACATGAGAAACGCCAGAAAATACCATTTTCATTTTTATTATTAAGCTTATAATTTGACCAGATAATTTATTTGATTATCTCTCATTAATCTCAATAAATTATCTAAGAAATCTGTTATTATTTTGTTGGATAGCCGTGCTCCTGGCGCTGTACTTCTGTTCCCACGTGGCCGACGTGACGGTGGCCGTCTTCACGGATGAAGGCATCGAGTGCGTCTCTCTAGAAAAGGAGGACAGCACTCTGCTCAGCGCTCCGGAGGCCTTGCTCAAGATGAAGGTCAGTTGAATGAGATCTTTTTTTTTAAGTGATCACTTTACACACGTGTAACATAACTAACTAACCATCACGCCGCAGGGGTAGGCAGAGAGAATCGAACGCCACACGACTCTGTCTTTGCAAACATTCTTCGCCTTTTCTACATTCATGCATCTAATTATACATACCCGATGATTATTACGACTCCTGATCCGGCTGCTTTCAAGTATTTGACATACCTAATTGTGCCAAGTTTTACACACGTGTAACATTCAACCCATTATTGACAACCACACTACTCAAATTCTTGGAAATTCTATATGTATGAACCAATTCAGAAACATTGTTATTGAATCACTAGAACTTCACTAGAGACATCTATTGGTGAGATGAAAAGAAGCTTTTTATCGAGCAGAAAATTTTATATCAGTATGTGAGGACCGAATCCTGGATTATAATCACATACATGAGAAACGCTAGAAAATATCATTTTCATTTTTATTATTTAAGCTTATAATTCTAGTGAAGTTCTAGTGATTTAATAACAATGTTTCTGAATTGGTTCTTTTTTTTATTTTACAAAAAATATGGTTCGACAACATAGCTGCTGTGGGGAGTAGAAACTGGCTACAAACAGCAACAGACTAAAGGGAATGGAAAGATATGATAGAAGCTTATTTCCAGCAAGAAGAAACAGTAATATAACTCTCGCTTTTAGAAATAAAATCAACGTCGGTTCGGAATCGGATCTAGCTGACTAATTGGACTAACAAAATACTAATCCCTGTTACTGCCTACACCGGGGCACTTCTAGAAAATTTGGTGGTGGATTTACAAACTTGTATTTATTTTGATTGGCAGTGACAGGGATATTGAAAGCTTTTAAATGTAAATTCACAGTAAAACTGGGATACAATTTTGTTTCACATTTTATACAAAGTTAGTTTTTAAAAAAAATATTTGCAAGAGAAGGTCTGTCAGGAAGCCTAGATGCTTCTGTATCAGATCTGGGAATGCGGTGGGACAGCTTGCAATATTTAAAAATAAAATAAAACAATACTGTTCGTCTCTGTTCTTGTAGGCCGTGTCCCTTGGAGTCCCGTCGCTGTCGGCCCCGCTGGAGTGGGCGGCCGCTCAGGGGGAGCGCTTCGACCTGTTCGTGAATATCGTCAGGACGGTGGCCGTGACCACGCGGCTTCCCAAGCACAAGAGGGAGGAGGGGGCCAACCCGCACCCCGCACTCTGCGAATACCAGGAGAAGCTCAACCCTCAAGCCGGGTATGTTGACCTTTCCTTCTAGGTGATATGTATTTACTACAACTCGACTCCAAAAATGAGAATCTTCTTCTTCTTTCTGTGCCACTTCTAACGAAGATCGGCGATCATCATGGCTATCTTCAATTTTGATGCTGCAGCTCGGAACAGAGATTTGGTGCTTCTGCCAAACCATTGTCGTAGGTTTTTCAGCCATGATGTCCTTCGGCGTCCTTGAGTTCTTCACCCTTCAATCTTTCCTTGTATGATTAGGTGGAGAAGATGATATTTTTCATTTCTCATGACGTGTCCGAAGTACATCAGCTTTCTCTGATTGATGGTTGGTAGGAGTTCCTTATTGGTATTCATAAAATGAGAATATCAATGTAAAGTATAATAGATACGGGCTCAGAATTTGTGTGTTCCTCCGTAATATAATTACTTATTATATAAAAGTCTTCTTCTTCTGCTTGATGTAGGCCTTGTGACCTGTTTTTAATCATGCGATGTCGATTCCCAGCTGTTGATCCATCTCTTTGTTGGTCTGCCTGGGAGTCGTCTACCTCGGGGTTAGCCCTACAGTGCAATGTGGGGGAGGCTGTATTGTTCCATTCTCCTCACATACCATTGTCTCCTTCGTTGCCTTCCCCACCTAATGACATCTTCGATCTCGCATATTTCCCTTATCCTGACGTTCCTTATTCTGTCTCGTAGACTCTTCCCAGATATGTTTCTTAGAGTCCTTCATTTCTGACACTCTAAGCGTGTTTTTGTGCCTACGGTGTCCCCCTTCTTTCGATCCCATACATAAAAGTATTGTAATATATATAGTTATATTGTAATGTATAATATATAATAATCACTCTCTGAAGTGGCTGTTGCAACAAGACTCTCGGTGATACAGGGTTGGGCTAGGGAAATTCCCAGCAGGTACCTACCCTCGTACAGCAATCCCATCTTGACAGCTGCCAACATGAAGTTCTTTACAAAATCTCTGCGGAGGTCATCAATTACCACCTGAATTTTATTTTAGTTCGCTTAAACTCTGTTTTCTATTTTTTTAGATTGGTCAACATATCTCTTGGTCGTTTGTCCAACCTGAGAACGGATAACAACAAGAAGCGGATCATGGACATCTTTGGCTTTGACCAGCACATACCCGACCTGATACACGCGTTTGCGGGCGACGCGCATGACAAGTTATAATAGACGCTCTTCAAATGTTATTTCCGCAAGACGGAACACTGAACAGCCCTCACGAAACGGCGCTAGACGCATTCAAACGACTCTCTGATCACCGTAGATATAGCCAACGCTCACTGCAACCGTTTGGTCCATATAATGTTTCCAATTATTGTCAAGTTGTACCAGAAAAAATCAAATAAAACCCAATTTCTGGAGCAGTTGAGGAAGAAAAATAATCCACGGTATGAAAAAAGCATTTTATTAAGAGGAAATTAATCTATAAGAATATATTTTTAACTCTTGAATAGGTTATTTTTTTCTTAAGATATCAAATAATTTAATATACATGATCACTGACAGCCCTCGAATAAGATCACAGTACCTACTTGTGAAGAAAAAAAATGGCAACTATTTTCTTCCCTTCAAAATGTGTGCTGAAAGAAAAAATTGTTCTTTCCATAGATAAAGTTGGTTTCTTTCTTTGGCCGCCATCTTGAATTCAGTTTGAGGCCTTTAGTATAAGGCAGTGTTGGTAACACTAAATTTTATGAGACAAAAAATATCACTGCCTTATTTTATGTATCATAGTGGAAAAAATACAAGTCTTTATAATGCACATAGTCAAAATAAGACCACTATTTTTTATATTTATAATATTTTGAATAATCAATTTTTGGTTGCTAAGAAAAGGATTTCTTTCTTTTTGCCCTTTGATATTTTAGTTTTTAAAATATAAAAATACTTTTAAATAAAATAATTATAATGGTTTTGTATCTAATACTACAAAGCACCAAATCATATGCGCTGTTGTTATTAGGAATTTGTGAGGGAACTTTTTTTGATTCAGTAATGACATCAACGATCAAGATAACACTGCGTCAACACAATGCAGTGCCCTATGCACCATTAGGTGCAGATAAGGGTTAAAAGAAGAAGAATGACATCAAACTTTAGGACAGCACAATTTGATCATATTTAAAATGTAGATAGTTTAATCCTTTATGTCTCTCTTAATTCTTTACATATTTCAATAAGAATAGTACTGATTTTCTTGTGATCTTTTAAAAATAATAATCTGTTTGCTAATAAAATAAATATTCTGTTGAACTCATGTGAATGTCATGTAAGGCCCCTCACGTATGTTGTCTAGCAGTCGCAGGTTTACAATAGGAATGCACTCCTTTCAAGAACGTCATAAATAAAAAATTGTCAATTTTCAGTTGTGCATGTTTTCAGAATGCCCAGAAAATGTTCTATATCCCAGCAAAAGAGGCATATTTTTAATTCAATATTTACCCGCTACAGGGCAGAAAGTGTTGTTTTTGCATTTTGAAGAAAAGGTATTATTTAATTATTTTTTTAAAAATACTAAATATTTTTCAAATGGAGAAAAAACCTTCAGGTTTTACCTAAAAAGATCTGCTGCGCAGTTAAAAGTTCAATAAGTGGCTTGATACTTATTTTTAATACATTGTTTTATATTCTTGAACCTTAAAAACGTTCTCCTGAAAAATCAAGTATTTTGATTTATGACGTTCTTGAAAGGAGTGAGCGATATGTGCATAACTCCCAGCTCATTCATAGAACCATTCGTTTTGGGACTCATCATGAGATATTTACATCTCCAGAATTGCCGACAGGTGTTCACACGCGTGACAATCATTTGTCACGTGTACAATGTCTAAGTGTTCCAGTATAGTAGTAAAATATACTACAACCTACCAAAACTGTTTCTACAGAAATATGTCTGTACTAGGCAGCAAAATGTTTCTAAGTCAAACATGAATCTTTGTAATAGATTTATATTATCCACTGACACTTCGTGATGGAATTCCATTTTGATATATTATTAGATTAGAACCAATATTTTTAGCTTTTCCACTTTATTTTTATTTGACCAGCGACCGGGTTTCGTCGTTACCGACATCATCAGACTGGTCTGATGATGTCGGTAACGACGAAACCCGGTCGCTGGTCAAATAAAAATAAAGTGGAAAAGCTAAAAATATTGGTTTTAATCTAATAATATATGAATCTTTGTTTTTTTTTTCAAATTCTGCGTTAATATAAGAGAAAAATCAATAATTTTAATCATATCAAAAAACTGATGAGTTGTAGACTGGAGTCAAATGGACTAAGATTCGATTCCCGCTCTATTATAACTTGATTCCTATTTTCGAATATGAATATCAAGTATTCAAATATTTGTATATATCGTTAGAATACAATTTTTTTAGAGTTGTTAAAAGATTTGTCCAACTTTGGTTTTTAGAGTAAACAAAAAGGACTAATTATTCAACACTCTCCTTATCATTCAATATTTTGGGTAAATATGTATCTTGTTTTGAGAAAAAACATCTAGTTTTTTGGTTTCCTTATTCAACATACATCGGGTATCAGATACGCATTTTATTTTAACTGTAACATTGTGATCTAACTCTATTCTAATATTTTTATACATAATGAGAGGTATTTTTATGCTTAGCATTTAGCACATAATATATAATAATGATAATTTTAAAAGGCGCTCAGTGCTGGCGTTGACGAAAAATACATATTTACAAATGAAAAAATTAAAAAAAAAGAATATCAGTCAGTAAGTAGGAACTTAAGAAAAATAATTTTAATTAGGTTGGTAGTTTTTGTTTGTATTCCAATTAACCGTACTGGCATCTTCAAATTGTTATCTTTGTTATTTTTACATAGTAAAATATTTAAAAAAAAAAAAAATTTAAATGAGGAACTTTATCCCATCGATTGCATAAAATTGTTATCAAATCTATTGAGATATGTTAATATATAGTTTTTTTTTTCTTATTTAAAAAAAAATTCAATGATAGGGGTCTTTAAGGGTGATTTACAAATTACTGTGAGTGAAAAATAATTGTTTTAAAATTAATTTTAAACTTTTTAAAGAAAATAAGTTTAAAATTAGAAGAAGTTTTTAAACAATTATGAGATTAAATATATCTATGTATCATTATGTATTGGATTACAGTGTAAAATGGCCATCTTTAAAGTCCATTAATTTGACTAAGCAAATAATAAGTATGTATTTTTTTGAGTTTAAAAAAAATTAAATATAGTGGAACCTCTCCTAACGAGCACATCTCAAAGCTAGTAATTTTCATTATGAGCAAAAGAAATTTGAAAAAGTTTCTCCTTTAATGGGCGACATTTCGCATAACGGGTTACAGAGAAAGTCCCTTTATACGACATTCACTTGTTAGCCGGGACTTCCGTACTAATTTAAACAAAAAATGTTTTTTTTTTTTTTTTTTTTATTGACATTCGTTTGATAAGGCCCTAACAAGGCGAAACAATTGTCACAGTATAAATTTTTCATGTGTTTTTGTTAATAAAATACAACTTAGTAGACTCAAAAAAAATCCGTGTTTGATTTAAAATTAAAACAAATTAAAATAGAGTTCTACAGATTAAATGCCAAATCAATAAATAAAAAAAAATTAAAATGTTTCGCTTAACCAGTAAGATTCTGGAACAAATTATGCTTGCTATGAGAGGTTCCACTGTATTAAATCAGAAGTCCAAAAGTAATATAGAATATATAAAACATATTTCAAAAATATTTTCATAGTAAAAAAAGGCACTTTAAGGTGCCTTTTTTTTGTATACCTAAAAATATAACATCTACATCTTTCCATATATCGGCGACCCGGCCCGGTGAATATAACCTTTATGAGCTCTTATATTAAGGTACATAATTGTTAATGCATATTGATTAGTCTAAAATAATACCTAGCGTATTTTTAAGTGGAAATTTTCTCTCTTGATAAATGACAAATGCTTATATTTTTCGTGTTTTTGTTAATAAAACATTTTGAAAAAATATGGCTGAAGTGTACATTTCCAATGTGATGTCCAATTAAACTTGAAAAACCATAAAAAAAAACTGGCCTACTATTTAGGCGATGAAACGGGCAAATATTTTTTTATCAAATACATTTTATCAAAACCAAATAAGCTTCGCATATTAACATATTAAAGTACATGATAATACTTTATTTTATATAGGCTATGCTAATATAGTAATAACTATTGTTAAAAAAATAACTATGTTTTAAGTCATTATGTTATGTTGTTTATGTATAAGCGTACTTTAGGGCGAGATGTGTAATGTGGAGGCTGTTTAGCTAAAAAAAACTTGTATAATCCTTCTACAATCACGGTGTTCCTACTTGGGTACATCAGTATTTATCACTCCGATACCACCCCTCCTAGCTAAAAGTTACCAAATCCAACCAAATATTCTTTTATTTATTGTTTCGGCATTAACTTTGTGGTAAGACATGTTACAATGATTAAGGAAACACTTGTGTTTTTTTGTTGTTTCGGCATTGACTTTGTGGTAAGACATGTTACAATGATTAACCGGATCCACGCGGCTCGCATAACCGTATGTGTTTTAATAAAACATGCCCCATACGCGGCTGACATAACCGTATGTGTTTTTACTTTGCTCCAAGTTTCGAACCTCAGTTCAACTTGAAGGGATTTTTTCATGGTGTGGAACTTTGGATAAAATAATATGTCAATCCTTGGCCTTATGACATCTGTTGAAATATCTGACTAATAATTTGTAACATCACAAAGATAAATAAAGAACAGATCCCTGATTTTTCTTGCGGTCGGTAATTAGTCCGGCCATAATCATGCCCTATATCTGTCTCTCTCTCGACGCTACGCATCGCCAGTGGGTAAGAGTGACACACGATGCGTGCTTTGATTTATTTATGTTACGATCTTATTTGTTTATATTACGATATATTTCAAGAATTATGTGACACAAATGTATTATAGAGTACCAAAAAGGCAGAATGAATCCCATTGAACGTTTTTTTTTAGGAAAATAAATAGTTTCTTAACTAAATACATGATAAAAGTAATCATTTTAAAATCAGCGAAATACCGCCGCGTATGGGCGTCTCTCAGGAACCAAGTTGACGCGGTTAAAAGGTTAAGGACACATGTTTTTTTTTTTTTTAGTGGTATAAAAACAAGTGTTTCCTTAATCATTGTAAAAATATTCTTCACTTACGCCATTGAATAACAGTCAAATTCAAATTTCTGTATTTTGAAAACGATTTAAATCTTTACGTAAAAAAAAATTACCACTCGAGTAAGTGGTAGAAAACAATTGTTTTATTTATAATTTAATACGTTGACTGTCAACTACGAGATAACTCGTAGATTGCGTTCATTGCTAGGACGCCGACTAGGAGTTATCTCGTACTGTGTTTACTTGCCATATTCGTGCAGCTTTGATTAAATTCCTAGTATATCAGTGCTAATATGGATAGATGGCACGTGGGAAGAGAACAAAAAATCAATGCTGGCTTACATGAACAGAAAATTTATTAATAAATGAACAGAAAATATAATTAGTATATAACCACTCACCGAGATTTTTACGTCTACCGGTTTCGAGACGTACCCGTCTCTTCGTCAGGACAATCACAGCATGCAAACAATACTACCCTTCACCACCATAGCACCATTTACACACTCAAAACTACACAAAATTGTAAAAAAATAAATAAGTAAAAATGACTAACCACAAAGTAAATGCTTTAAATATTAATAATATTGAGAATAGAAAATATAATTTAAAAAAAATATTAAAAATCAAGAAGTAAAAGAAAATTTGAATGAATCAGTTTTTAAGGCCGGAATTCTGTAAATTGCCGTGGCAGTCAACGTGTTAATCACGTCTTATCACAAAGTGAATGCCGAAACAATAAGTAACTTTATTGAAAATATCTCCATTTAATGGGCCATTTTACCATCAGAAAGGATGAATAAGAGAGAAAAAGAAAAATCGGTTATTTTTTGCGTGTTTAAACTATGACCAAATTGGAGACCTCTGATTTACGCATCTCGCCGCTAATTTTAGGTAGTGATGAAACGATTTGTACTTTTGCATGCTGTTCAGTTTACAATTCTTAGGATATATTTTAGCTTAAGCAACAGCTATTTCCTCATGAAGGTATCACATATGCAGTGCCACACCTTTAATTGTCAGTCTCTATTCCGTTCTATCAGTTTAATATATATATATATATATATATTTTTTTTTTCATAGATTTCTGCATATACAGTGAAACCTCTATCTATCGTTTTTCAAGGGATCTATCGAAATAAACTATGAATGCGGGAAAACAATTTGTATGACATACTCGAGTGTACTTTTTTGCAAATTTGCACAAAAATAGTGATTTCAGAAAAAAATACAAAAAAACGGAAATGGGTATCATGCGAATTGACAATAAAACCAATTAATAAGTATTTAAAATGGTTAATTTAAAAAAAAAAAGACAATTGATTACTGTTTTAAATTTTTATAGTCAAAAATATCAAATTTGTAGCGTAATTCAAACGATGAATGCGATAAAATGATGATAGAGAAACGATCAATGCGATCTATTTTTGTATGAAATGAATCCGGGGTAGAAGAAATAAACGACACATCCGGGAAAAATGAGTATTCGAGGAACGATGGATATAGGTTTCACTGTATTTGGAGATATCAATAAAATGTATCTATCTTGATATGAATAACTCCAAAGTGGAGACGATCCAACATTTTGCAACAAAAATGATATAAAATTTGAAAGTGTCCAAATATTTTAGGCACACTCAAAATATTTCAAACGTAGAAGTCAATATGAACAAACTTCAATACTATTGTAGATATGCAACTGTAATCGTTTTGTCACTGGAAATAAGCAAGTTCTTATATTGTGATGCCATTTGAATGATCAAATTCAAAGTGATTTATTTATTTGATGTTCTTTACTCATATTAAAAATTATTGTTTTGCTCTACCCATATCATATTTATATTCAGTTAAAAAGTCTTGATGTTTTAATGACAACACTGATCCTTTCTTAATATATAATTGTTTGTTTTTAATGATGTTAGATCTGAAATAAGCGATATTTTTACTTTACGTTTTATTTAAACTTGTAATGGGGCAATTGATTCGATTTCTTGTTGCATGTTCATTCTATCTTTTGCGCATAGGCTTTTCAATATGATCTTTTTTTATTAATTTTATATAAAAAGGGAGATACCAGAATTGATGTATATTTTTTGATGAAAAAACTAATGAATATGATTAAGCTCCATCATAAATACAGGACAGGCGCCGTGGCGTAGTTGGGTTGACGCTCGACTGCGAAACTGGCATTTTTGATGTATTTTTCGCATTTACCTTCCCTATCCTTACTATCCTACCTGCAGACAAGCCTCTAAAAATAGATGCTTTCCGGGTTATTCCTATAAAAAAAAAGTAGGTACCTATCTTTCGAGGTCCTACTTTGAAAGATGTACCATAAGAGATACTGACAGTTCTATAATTAGGTATCTTTGCAACCTCTTGATATAAAAATAGCTATCATTGGTATAAAAATCAGCACCCTAGCTATCATTGGTATAAAAATCAGCACCCTAATTAATTTATTTTGTAAAAATATTAACCTTTCCGGGAGTACAATAATTGATGTCCGACTTTCTCTCATCCATACTCCCGGAAAGGTTAAATCTATATTGTTATTATATTTCCATAATTCTGCCATCAATTAATATGGCCACAAATGATGAACGCAATGTTATCTATTGGAGATTTATTGATTGGTAATTCCTCAAGCAAATAGCAGTGTACAACGTACACAAGCTAGTACAATTACGGGTATGCAAGCCCGAGTCCCTACCCATTATTGCTAATCTCCTTTTCTTCTTCTTTAGCCTTCTGTCCTTCACTACTGAATATAGACCTCTTCCGTATCCTACCATTTTTTTCAGTCTGTTCAGACTGTCTTCTAGCAGTCAATTTCTACCCCCCACAGCGGCTATGTCATCAGACCATCTTTTATTAAGTCTTCCAATACCTTTTTTATTCTCCCAAGGTCTCCATCTCAGAATTTTAGGGGGTCCTTTCTTGCAACATGTCCCATCCGCTACTTGAGTCTCTTCTGTTATAGTACCTACTATTTGTTATGGATTCCTTAAATAGAAATAACATACTTCTACCTGAGCTTCTTCACTTACGTCATCTGCACCTGCTCCTTTATCCTAGAATCTGGAGCGCAGGGCTGATCACGCTGCCTTCATTTAATTAATGATCGAGTTTATATGCACTACTTGGCTGCATTTAGTAGTCAGAGGAAGAAATTATTACAAATGGTAAATTGAGATTTTTTTGCAGTTTTGTTTTGTTTTCTTAATCAAGACCCCATTACCTTATTTTGTTGTAAGAATCATAATGTATTATGTGAATTATTTTCATTAAATACATCTTAACGAAAAGTTGTTTCATTATTTTCATGTCATAAATTATTGAAGAAACCTTGCCCTTAATGTTCACCCCTACATTCCTCATTGCAGAATTGAGAAACTAATATATGTACCTTAAAGCTGAACGTATGGAAGGTAATCAAATAATAAAAAAGACTTAATTTTTACTTTATTTAATTTTAAAAATATATAAAATAGCTACTGAACAATCCACCCCGATAGTATAAATCCACTGTTCCCCTGCATCATGACGTCAGGATGAGTTCTCTCTGGCAACACCTAAAGCAAATATAAAAGAGTTTATAAAAATTGAACAACAATGTGAGTAAATCCACTCACAAGTACGCATAGGCTATGAAACTTATAAAATTGAAGTCTGAGTAGGGACATGATAAACGGTGTTGCATAAGCCGTAGCTAGATTTCAGAGTCACTTGGACGTTAGGTAATTCAAAAAAAAAACCCTGACTTAGACCTCGGCCCCATGCCACGTCTAGTTGTCACTAATGCCATCAGGTGTCCACAAAAGACGTCCAACAGACTCTTATCATATGTACTGGGGGCAAGTGTTGCATTCAGCATGGAGGCAAATATCAAAATTGACTAATTATTGGCAACAAACAGCAATATTCATATAAATCATTTGAACTTTTTATAATATTTTAACCAGTAAGAAAAAAATCTTAGTATACCTGATAGCTTCTCATCCAGGAACTAGTCAACTTCAGTCCTGTGACATTGTTCAGCTTTCTCATTGCGATGTAACATTCCTGCAATGGTTCCTGATAATTATTATACACTACAAATGGCCTGCTGTACTTAACAAATGGCAACAATTCTTTGAATAAACTCATAGGGTGCTCTTTGGAAACAATAACGAGGGAGTCTACTTTATTTCTAAGTGAAACGCACGCTCTCTCATTCTCCAATTCCCATTTCGGCTGTCTTTTCACAACACCATTGTCATCATTTTCCATGTCGTTATTGTCCTTACATTCATCATTGTCTTCAATTTTCATTACCTTATTGCTGACTTCACTTTCATCGCCTGACAATTTTCTTTTTCTACTTTCAAAATCAGTGTCAACTGAATTATTTTTTTCTGCGGTAACATTTTCCACAGTTTTTTCTATGGTTTGATTTTGTTCAGCATCTTTTTGAGTTCCGTTTTGGTAGAAATGTCTCAAAACAGAATACAGATTAACAGAAATGCACCGATCTAGTTGTTCTTGCTTAAAATTCATTCCGAGGAGTGCCTGTTTTTGGGCACAATTTCCAGGATGCATATGTATTAAAATCCCTTCAGATTGTGCTCCGATAGAATTCGAAATAGCTGCAGACATTAATCCATTACTTCCGGAATCATACAGCAAATGATTTCCAATACTGCTTGTATTTGCGTATGACAAAATTTGAGATAGTGTATCACATCGGATCCCCAATATTTTGCCAGGATCCTGTCTGTACATGATATCGGCGATAAGCCTTATGGACGGTTTTCTAATCTGAACAAACTCGAAATATTTTTTTTCCTTCTTTTTTAAATATTTATCTTGAGAGAACTCCGTTTTAGCATGGAAAGTATTTGAGTTTGATATAAGTGTGCTGACGATGTCTGTTGAACTTAAAGATTTATCCCTGAGTGCCATTATTTCTTCGGTTGTAAGTTTTTGAGAGCGGCCGTCATCAGTTATATTTCTGTTATCTGTTCCTGACTCTGAAATATTCAAGTTATCTTTCAAACTAAGGGTTGAGCAGTCGGTTTTTTCTAAACTGCATAATCTGTTCTTTCCCTTGCCTTTTGGAATCATCTTAAATGTAGTAAAAAAGTTGCAGTTCTCAATATTCGCCAATTCAATTTGTTCTTTGCCAAGACTCGCGCACGACGAAGAATTGCCAAATTTGTGTAGTTTCGTGTATTCTTGTCGCTGAATAATTATATATTTTCCAGGAGTTATGATGTCTGGATCGGAATCCATTTTACAACTTGAAAAATCACGGTTAACGTTTTAATAAATACTATCAAAGCAAACCACTTAATTTCTAACCCCACTTTTAGAAACTTCAAACTCCGAAAAGCATGGTAAACAAAATGAATGTCAAATTTCTAAATGTTTAGCGTTGCGATTCATTGAATTTTCCATAGATCGATTATGTGCGACATATCGATATTTTATAAATATTTGTATTTGAACAAAAGTAAGAAAAATACCTCATTTCCTCTAAAGGGAAACGTAAATATTAGAAGTTCATAAGTTACACAACTTAGTTGAGTATGCAACCCTGAGTGTCCTATCCATAGTTGATATTTTTGTTTCCACCGAATATTTCTTCTCCATTTCCTTTCTTACATAGATAGGAATTATGTCCTTTTTCGTTTATTTATTTATTTTTGTCATGAATTCTAATACAAATATAATATAATCTGGATCGCTGGACCATTCTCTATCTATCGTCATGTGAATGGAATCAAATAAAAATAGCTAAAAAAACACTTTTTTTGCCAATCAGCCAAATATCTTTTGACAATCAAAAACAATATTTACGTGCTAGATATTTTCGTTTTTAAATAGTCTGTTATGCCTAAAAAAAAATCATACTGATTAATTGATTAAATTCTGTTTTATTCTTACTTTCTCTAAAGAACAGCAATTTATTGTGATAAATGCGTATTGTGCAATTTACAGGATAATCTAATTATAAAAGAATTATTGTTTTATTGCCCATCCAGATTGCTCACATATAGTATCAAGTAGATTATTATTTTTTTAAAAATCGATGCTTTTTCTTATTTTCGAAATCGAAATAAAGTTGTTGATGCCATCTCTATAAATATTTACGTATATGGTTAACAAACGATTAATTAACTAACCAGTGAGTGAGATTACTTTAAAAAAAAAAAAAACATGTTTAGTCAAGTACCGTATACGCATATTTTTGCCTTTTGTAACCCAAAAAACATCTGGCATTAAACACTTTTCTATGTTTTTTGTTTTCTATGCATATAAAAATATATTGAAGTGCGATTTTTTGGTTATGTTCAGAGGTTTTTAAGAAAAATTATTAAAAATCTTTCATTAAATCTCAGTGCATTTTTACTACACTTATGGCGTTGTTAATCGATTTACGTGCTATAGGTGGTAGAATTTTGAAATCGAATAATGGGTAAGATAATTTAATCTATATGATGTAATTTTTTTAATTTCCTTGTAAAAATCCAACTTAAGAAGAATTGTTTTCTTGAATTATCAAATACTAAAGTATTTTGAAAGTTTCTTATTACACATCTTCACCATAATATAGTTAATTAACCTTTAGTTTGCTCCAAAATATTTCGGTATAATAATATTTTCGTACTTGATCACCTCTTAACATATAGACATTTCACTGGTTTGATGAAATATTTTGTTCAAAATACACAAGTAATTCTAAAATGTTTTGAATTTGATATTCAATTGTGGAATATAACATTCGAACCCAAAGATAAAACCTTGGCAATAAATACAAATATTAATCCATGAATTTAAACAAAATTCATATTATTATTAATTATCTTCGTGAAATGCCATTATGAATTACCTTTAGGTAACTTATTTCCATTTGGTTGTCATAAAATTAAAAACGGTCTGAATATAAGTAATACAAACTTTATAAAGTTATATTACTTATTTCTTGAATGTTTTTCGCAGATACTTTGTGGCAAATTTTACAAACTTTATAAAATTAAAAAACTTTGTTTTAGCCACTTTTTTATTACTAGTACACTTCAACCTACCTACTAATAGTAAAAAAGTGGTTAAAACAAAGTTGTTTAATTTTATAAAGTTTATAAAATGTGCCACAAAGTATCTGCGAAAAACATTCAAGAAATAAGTAAAAAAACTTTTTTGGTGGTAGGTTAGAACAGGTTGGTTATTTTAAATGTATTATGTGGTGCTAAAACACACACTTAAGACTGTAATAGGTGTGGTCATGTCTTCTGTAGCGCTTCGCTTCTGGAGGCGTGAATCCCAAAAGTTCTGGTCCGGCGGTGTATGTAGAGATTATTTCTAAAAATATTTTCAAGGTCCATGGTCGATGGTAGATCTGGTTCGTATTCCGTGGTCGAAGCGAAGGTCAAGTCCAGGGGCGAATCCAGTCCAGTAGGGAAGCGAAGAATAGAGTGGGCGGAGAAATAAAACGCAGGGTTTGGTCGTCCAAGATGGAATGATTTTTATTTTGAAAATAATGCCCTATTTATAAAATAACGCTTCTGTAGTTACTCCGCTGACGGTCTTCCTAAGACCTGCGCGCGCGACAATCATCACTCTGTACTTTGTCCCTATTGGCCTCAGCGTAAGTAGTGGATGCCACGCCCCCTTTTCTCGCTCAGTCTGTGGAGCTGCTCCGTTGGGGTGGCCGCTCGGCGAGAGTAAATCCGTACATAATAATTTACTTATTTATTAATTGAACGGCTAAAGCTTTTAACATAATACATATATACAGTAACTTATATAAAAATACACTAATGATTACACTAATACAGAAACAAAAAGTCTGAAACATAAAATAACAAATAGTAAGCACTGGTAAATACACGTCTCCTTCACACACTATCAGCAAGCAGCAAGAGAGAGTGAAACACGACGTTTAAATTTACCATTATAACATGGAGAAGAAATGCTGAGAAAGTACAGACTTCCAGGTGGATAA
The DNA here is from genome assembly GCF_059751285.1 of Brachycentrus maculatus. Classification (NCBI taxonomy): domain Eukaryota; kingdom Metazoa; phylum Arthropoda; class Insecta; order Trichoptera; family Brachycentridae; genus Brachycentrus; species Brachycentrus maculatus. The sequence goes on from NW_028281206.1 coordinate 1,631,890, forward strand.
TAATATATTAAATAAATCTATACTTTCAAAAGCATTGGCTAACACGTGAAGCCGCGGAATCGGAGAGAACATGGCATAGTTTGCATTATGTACAAATACTGCAAATACAGATTTTTCCCTAGTACCTCTTTGATGCACGCTAAGCTTTATTTGATTTAGGAGATCAGGGCTGACCAAAAAATGGTTAAGAATTTTATATAATTTTTTATAATCTTACAAACTAACATGTATTCATTGCCCTTTCAGTGTAAACTCGGTGCGATGGGCCCGTCGCCAGTTCAGCAAGTCGCACAGCTCCGGCGGCGAGGTGAACGTGCCCTCCCAGGAGATAGTGACCCCGCTGCCGCCGCTCTCGCTGCCCATCCCGGGACTGCCCGAGGCCGTGTACGCAGACCCCCTCTCCCAGGACAGCAGCAGGACGCGGGTCACCACGCTCCCCAACGGCCTGAGGATCGCCTCCGAGAGGAGGTTCGGCCAGTTCTGCACTGTCGGCGGTGTGTATTTTCTTCTAAGCAATCTTCTGACATAGTCTGAGAGAGCTAGTTATTTATACATCACACCACACATAGAATATTTAGCACCTCATTCTTTTTATGGCTTTTTGCTGTACTAGAGTATTCTAGCCAGTGTCTACTTACACTTTATTTACACTTTTTATATTTATTTTTGAAATAATGGTATTCCTGTTAGTGACTATTATTTTTGTCCGCCTACATAGTGTCATGGTCAGCAAGCTCGGCTACCGTTCTAGAGGTCCCTAGATCGATTCCCAGATGGGAGGGGGTTTAAATAAATATAAGTAATTATTTCACTATAATATTTATTTAATATTACACCGGACTGTACCTAAAGCGGAAGGCTGATGACCCTTCCTTTATGTGTTTATGATCAAGATAACACTGTGTTTATATTTGATGCAGTGCCCTATGCGCCATCGCGTGCAGATAAGGTGTTTTTTTTTAAATTTTAGTTTAATGTGTGAGTTATTTTACATATTTTATACAAATTTATACATATAATTTTAACAAATTAATTTTCATGTAAGGGGGGGAGGTTAGTATGTATTTTGACAAATACAACTTTTTTTTGGAAAAGACAATAAGGAAGTCTGGATACATACAGGGTTCAAGATCTATCATCGGCTGGATTGAGTGGTCAATGCACTGTGTAACACAAGGGCAGAACTCTCAAATTTAGGCTAAGCTTCACTTATATTGTTTAATAATTATGTTGAACGTACCGAAACACGTATCCCAATAGATTTTAAAATGATGATTTTTTCTTCTTTGATTGCAGTTGTTATAGACTCAGGTTCAAGGTATGAAGTGGCATATCCCAGTGGCGTGGCACATTTCTTGGAAAAATTAGCATTTGGTGTAAGTAATCTTTTTTCTTATCTATCCACATTAGTCACATATAGTATAGTATATACTTCATCGCTCTTGATGATAAGTGTCAAGAAATGTTAAAAAGAATCGACTGAGGACTTTCAAAATCCGTATACAATATTGCAACAACAGACAAAATATGGATATATTCGTATGAACCTGAAAGCAAACAACAGTCTACTGTTTGGGTGTTTGACGATGAACCCAATCTCACAAAAGTTGTTCATTCACGCAGCACTTTCAAGAAAATAATCGCTTATTTCTTCGGTTGTACCAGACAGATCGAAACCATTCCTTTAGCGAATCGAAAAACTGTTAATGTTGAATGGTAAACTTTAATTTGTTTGCCAACAGTCTTGGATAAAATAAGGAAAAACAACACAAAACGTCGCAGCATTCTTTATCACGACAATGCCTGCTCCCATAAAGTCAAACAACTGAATATTTGAAGGAGAAAAATATCAAATTGATGTTTTATTGCCCGTATTCCCCCGATTTATCACCTGACAAACACCACTGTCAAACAAAAGATGCACGGACATCGATTTTAATTCACCTCAAGAAGCTGTTAAAGACTTTCAAAAGCTTATTTCTACGATATAAGCTTCAGAGTGGCAAAAATGTTTCTAGAATTGATTTGAATATATGCTAAAGTGTATATATAGACTTTAATAAAACACTTTGTTGCCAACAATAAAACACTTTGTATCGCACTTGTTTGGTTCTTTTTCAATTTTTGTAAAAACATAAAAGGCGTACACATTTGCACACAAAATTAATTGCTACCATTGACCATTAAATTATATCATCCAGGCGACCCAGGAGTACAGTGACAAGGAGAAATTACTGAACGTGTTGGAGAAGCACGGAGGGATATGTGATTGCCAGTCTTCCCGCGACACCTTCGTCCTCGCCACCAGCGCCGACAGTCGCGGACTGTCTGCCGTCACCAAGGTAAGTAATCCCTGCTCATCTTATGACTAAGTAATGAAAACATTAATGATTCCATCTATCTCTCTTCACGATATCTATGGATACACTTTTGTTTTATTTATCTATGATTTAGTTCTACAAATCCATAGATAATATTTTGAGCCTAGTACCAGACTATCTTTTTATTGGTTGATTCACATATAAAGTCTTATAAGTACGTAATGAAAACAGTAATAATTCCATCTATTTATGTGCACTCTATCTATGTTCACACTTTCTTTATCTATTAAGTACTACTACAAAAAAAATATATATCCATAGATAGACAAATTGTCATTTTCGCAAAGATAGAGTGCTTTGGCATTCTAACCCCAGCAGTATGACGCCTAGTTAGCTAGTTTATTTTATTTTATTTATAACCGAGTACGGACTGTCTATTTATTGGTTGATTCACATGAATAATTCTTTCTCATTCAACTAAATATGTAATCAATTAAACACTTAAAACTTGAATTTTGGCGAGAAAACTTGTCACCAAGAAGTTTAAACAACACTGCCCGAACACTGTTCGGGTTAGTCAATAAAAACAAATACATAAATATATTTGGCTCAGGCAAATTAATACCAACAAGTTGGAACACGATTTGCGCGAGCAGCACTCGGACTCGTCAATCCAACACAAGCTCTTTGCCCGAGTCACGCTCGGGCTAAATTGGGAACTGGTTAAGGAATACATGTATGGAATATTCTGAATATTGTGTCTAATCATGCAGGTTTTGGGTGAGGTGGCTCTACGGCCCACTCTCAGCGAGGAGGAGGTGGAACTGGCGAGACAGACTGTTGGATTTGAGCTGCAGACCCTCGCCATGAGGCCGGAACAGGAACCCTTGCTCATGGACATGATACATGCGGTAATTCTTCCCTTCACACCATTCATTATCTTGGAGCTTCTTCAGATTATAAGATTCGGCCTGTAAGACATTAGTCAGACCTCATTATTTTTTTAGAATACATCGTGGGTAGTATGTATACATTTTGACTTAAAGATGCATATTATAAAGTTTTCAACATTCTTCTTCTCTGTCTTAATCCTCATTGCTGAGGGTTGTGACCCTTGCAGAAGCAATGACTCTTCTCCAGTTATCCCTTGACTGTGCTGCACGTAGCGCTCCAACCACTGAGGTGCCTGCTGCTGCCTTAATTTGATCGGTCCATCGTGTGGGGGATCTTCCTCTCCCTCTCTTTCCCTCCAGGCTACCGATCACAACTAGTCGTTCCAGGCTATCCTCGTTGCCACGCGCAACGTGTCCAAAGAACTGGAGAATCCGTCGGGTACAGATATTGGCCAGAGTCAACATTCAACATTCTATAAACTGGCAAAATACATTAAGTAGTAGGAAATATCATACACATATATGTGGTTTTGAAATTAAATTCAACTTTAAGTTTAATAATGGGTATTTTATTCAGGCTAAAAGCTTCTAATAACAGGGGTTATTCAGCAGGAATTTTAGAGTTATGGTTTTTTGCCAGGATACCAACGATGTATTGTAATTTTTTTTTTGCTTAATAGGATCCTCACCTTTCAAAACGATACATTTATATCGAAAAAAAAGTTTTTCAATACAAAAACGGTGTTTTGAGAAAAAACTCAATTACGTGGAATATTGCCTGAGTTTATAGAAAATTAAGTTGCGGGCTATTGATTACTGGGTCTTAAATGTTTGAGTCTATAGTACCAGTAATTGAAGAGATTGTGTCGACTGATCCTTTCCCTTTTTACAGGCTGCGTTCCGGGATAACACGCTCGGCTTGCCAAAGATCTGTCCGGAGAGCAACATTTCCACCATCACCAGGGACTGCCTGGTGTCATACTTGCGGAGACACTTCACCCCTAGTCGGATGGTTATTGCGGGAGTTGGTGTAAGTTATCCATTGTTTTTTCAGGTTAAATAAATGGAAAAGATATAAAATAGAAAGCATATTTTTAACATGTTTAAGTTCACTTGAAAATCGAATTAGCTTGACAGTTTTCTAGATGTTATACTTTATGTATATATTTATTTCTCTTCCAGGTGGAACATGACGCTCTTGTAGAACAGGTACAGAAGCACTTTGTGGACTCTCCGGCTGCGTGGGACAGCCTCCCCGACGATGGAAGTCCTCAGCCGGATCAATCAGCCGCAACATACACTGGAGGCATTGTACAGGTAGCCTTTATTAGAGTGAATTTAAGTTTATACAAAATGTAAGTTTGTACAAGATGTAATTTAAGTTTGCACAAAGTGCAAATCCCTCTCCAAGCACAAGAGCTTTGTCTCTTAATTGGAGAGAACAGCATTATTAATTTTAATATTGTATAAGTAGAAATGTCAAAAACTTTTGTAACTATACTAAATAATTTCAATAATTGATTCGGCAGTCACTTTGTGGTAAAATCTATCCATTTTTAATTAATGTTTTACTTTGTGTCACAGTAGATTTTAAGAAATAGTGGTACATACATATTTACTAAGTAAAACATTAATTAAAAATATATTAAATAATTATTTTTTTTTAAGTACAAACCAGGGGCGTTCCGGTCATACACGCTGTGAATGATCAGCATCCCTTGAAATTTTTACCTGGAGTTAGATCGCATACATCACCAACTGGGATAACTATTTCTGTTATCCGCCCAGTTGTTGATATATGTAATCTACCTCCCAGCAAAGCAATCATCACAATTAACACACTTTATGGAAACGTACATAGATCCAAAACACATCAAACAGAATCTAAAATCTCTTTTGGTTGAAATTTGTTTATTATGCAATTAGGTTGGATAACCTGGTTCCATTATCCATAAACTCATTTAAAATATAAACTAAATATAAAAGGGCTATTCATAAGTGGATAATGGAAGTGGGTAGATCTGAAATAGATTGCATCATTGGGCCATGTTGTATATGGTTGCATGTCATAAACAATTTTCTTTCATCTCATTAATTGTTTCGGTAGTCACTTTGTGGTAATATCTATCCATTATTAATTTACATTTTACTTGGCAAATACTACTATTTTGAGTATAGGAAATAATGGTATTTATCAAGTAACACTTGAATAGATGATTTTCTTTCATATAGTTTTATAAAATAAGTCGTTAAATGTGCCCTCGGCTCGGTAAAACTCAGGGAGGGCACATTATTGTTGTTTGTAATTTTGTGTATGATAAAATATAAATAAATAAATAAAATAACATATCAATGGTTTGTGTAGTGATTTAGCCATAAAATTATTTATCAATAGGAGTTTGTTATACGGAATATTTACTGCATACTTTTTCAAAAATACAATGCATAATATTTTCTTATTTCAGGAAGATTGCGAAATTCCACTATACCCGGGATCAGACTTACCAGAACTCTCTCATATTGTCATAGGTCTTGAAGGTGATTTTATTTTCTTTAATAAGCATTCCTTTGATATAGATCTATCTTGGCAATTGATATATCTACGTCACTAACCCAGCCAGAGTAAGAACAGTGTATCCCTAGTTTTCAGATTCTTGTATCTCCCCTTAAAAACAAATGACAGTATTAATTGGGTGTTAAATTAACAGTTTGAAGGTTGTCTGGAGATCATATTTATGCTCGGTGAAGACCAAATGCCACCTATACAAAGCCTGCATTGCTCCTGTTCTCTTATATGGCCGTGAAACATGGCACCTTACAAAGGCCCAGAGCAGCCGTATACTAAGCTCTGAGAATAGGTCTGCGAAGAATTTTAGGAGTGCGACAGTTTGACTTTGTGAGAAATGAAGAGATAAGGCGTAGGACGCAGCAAATCTTGGTCAAAACTGCACGCTTCCTGAGAGCCACCATCAAGCTTGCCTCTTTTACAAGGCATCAGGTTCGCGCCGCCCAGGAAGGCCACTGCTAACAATTCGTTACCGGCTCTTGTCTGAACTTTTGGTGACTGTCCTGACTTGGATGGATGCAAGGAAGCTAGCACCCGGCAGAAAAGCCTGGAGACAGTTTGTGGACTCCATACGCTCCACATAGGGAGCGGATATGGTTTAGCTTAGCTAACTTAGTTCTCTATAGTTAAATACATACTGTTCATACACTAACTAAATTTTGAGGGCGTGTGAACGTTTAGCTGTTGGTTTTATTGCAAATATTTGTCGGCAGGATGTTCACATCAGGATTCTGACTTCATCGCTATGTGTGTCCTCAACATGATGATGGGAGGCGGAGGATCCTTCTCAGCCGGAGGTCCCGGAAAGGGGATGTACACCCGGCTTTACACAAATGTGTTAAACAGGTACTGCAGTGAAAACTCATTTAAAATTGCGTAAAATTGAAGATATTGAATTTGACTTTTATTTTAATTATCCCTAACGTAGAAGGTATTATGTAATGATATAGTAATGATTTCAGAGAATTTCTTTATTAAAGAAAAAACACTTTGAAAAAATATTTTTCTAAAGTAAATGTATTTTAATAACATTAAGTATATTTGCATGAACTCAATAAATTTTCAAAGAAATCAATAAAAAAATTATGTTATTTTAATTTATTTTAATTTATTTTATTTTATTTAATACATTGTTTGGATACAATGTATTAAATAAATCTATGTGCTTGGTATTTTAGTTTCCCTTTTAATTTGTAACAATTTTTGCCAGATTAACAGGTGATAACCCGTTGGTTGTTAATTTTTTTTAATATTCGAAATTTTTTATAAAATGAAAACCAAGCAAACACTGAGCGATTAGTGTACACTATATTTTTTTCCTGTATAGGTACCACTGGATGTATAACGCGACAGCTTACAATCACGCTTACGGCGACACTGGCCTGTTCTGCATACACGCCTCCTCCCCTCCTATGAGGATCGGCGACACCGTAGACGTTCTGTTGAGAGAAATTGTTGCCATGAGCGGCGAATGCAACGAGCAGGAACTCAGGGTAGGAACTTTTTATTAAATCATTCAGCAAACTGGCAATTTTTTCCTTCCACAAACAAAAAGAAAAACAGAATCTATCTTGATTGCCATCCAATTTTTTTGTATAAACCTGCAACTCTGTAATATTCCCCACAACACTAATATATCAAAATATCCACCTTTTTTTCATCAATTTACATTTTAATAAATACACAATAAAGTAATTATTTAATATTCCTGTTGCAAATCCTAGTGAAGGAAAGTGATTTACCAATGAATGTTAGCAAATCCAAAGTCATGGTTTTTGAAAGAGATGTGGTTGTAAAATATTGGCAAATGGAGAAATTTTGGATCAGGTAGATGATTTCGTATATTCAGGTAGTATGTTTTCTAGAGAAGAAAAGATCGATAAAGATATAGAAAGGAGAGTGAATGCTGGGAACAAAGCGAATGGTGCACTGAAATCAGTTATAGCAAATAAAAAACATTTTTTTTAAATAAATTTTTGGGTAATATATCCAACATTAAACAAGGTTATTGGATTGAATTCTACTTTTATTTACATATATCGCTCACTCCTTTCAAGAACGTCATAAATCAAAATTCGTCAATTTTCAGTTGTGCATGTTTTCAGAATACCCAGAAAATGTACTATATCCCAGCAAAAGCGGCATATTTTAAGCATAATATTTACCCGCTACAGGGCAGAAAGTGTTGTTTTTGCATTTTGAAGAAAATGTATTGTTTAATTAATTTTTTTAAATAAAATAAATATTTTTCAAATGGAGAAAAAACCTTCAGGTTTCATCTCAAAAGATCTGTTGCACAGTAAAAAGTTCAATAAGTGGCTTTATATTTATTTTTAATACATTGTATTATATTTTTAAACTTTAAAAACGTTCTCCTGAAAAATCAAGTTTTTTGATTTATGACGTTCTTGAAAGGAGTGAGCGATATGTATATGATAATAAGTGACATTTCTCTTATTGAGGCATTATCAAATGGTTTGGTTTGATAATGTTTCAATAAGACGAAACGCGTCACATATTATCATATAGCGTAGTCATACAGGAGAAAGAGACCAAGTGATTTTTCTACAAAAACGTGATCATTGACTATTTGATATCATACTAGCTTAATATTGCCCTGAGAAAAATACCAAAGGATTTTAAACTTGGTAGAATAATATATTGACTTAATAAAAATGACTAACTGCATTGATGTTTATTTTCTTGCCAAGCAAAAATGACTTAAATGGCCCTCCTGAACATTTTACGTTTTGTTAGTTGGTCACTTTCTCCTGTACGACTACAATATGTAAAAATAAATAAAAGTAGAATTCAATCCAATAACCGTGTACATATAATTTTGGATATATTACCCAAAAATTTTAAATGGAATTCTACCAACTCTTTGCAGTTACAATAAATAAATAAAAACCTATTGGGGAAAGCTAAACACCCACATATTTCAAACAGCTGTATTAGATGCAGACTTTGGCCAATATAACTATGTAGTTTGTTTTTGGTTGGTCGGAAGACATTGCTTCATAACAATTAGCGCGATAATGTTAACTGTCTAACTAACCATCTCGCCGCTTATTGCTTAGGCAGAGAGAATAGAATGCCACACCACTCTGTCTTTGATGCCATTCTTCACCTCTTCCACGTCACTCTGTCTTTGCAACCATTCTTCACCTCTTCCACGTTCATGCATCTCCTCATACATACCCGCCGATTATTACGACCTAACCTGACCACCTTCAAGTATTTGGCATACCTGATTGTGCTTTTTTTTTTCGGCCCTCCTCTGCTCATTTTTCCAATTACATTCGCTTCATAAATTTGTTTTACCGCTCTTTCCTCATTCATTCGTTCTACATGTCCAAACCATCTCAACACACCTTTCTTAATTTTATCGATAATGCTTATCTCAGCTTCGCATTCCTTCCTTATTTCACTATTCGAACATCTATCGTACAGCGTTTTGTCGCACATTCTTCTGAGAGATCGCATTTCGACTGCATTCAGTCTACTTTCATCCTTCTTTTGCCAACTCCATGTTCCACTTCCACGCGACAATGTTTAATGAAATAAATATTTTGTTCATTGCAGAGAGCCAAGACCCAGCTGCAGTCCATGTTGCTAATGAATCTTGAGTCCAGACCGGTCGTGTTTGAGGATATTGGCAGACAGGTTCTGGCTACCGGGGCACGCAAGACACCCAAGTTCTTCATCAACGCCATCGGTTAGTTGTTCATCATCTTACTACATATTTAGTTTAGACTTCGCCCATATTTTTTTTATGTAAATTTGTGTAATAAGGTGGTGGAAGATGATCAGTACCAAAATCAATGTACTAGTGATAACTCACTAGTACATTGACTTTGGTTTTTTATCAAGCAGAGAAAGTTGATGTACTTCGGACACGTCATGAGAAATGAAAAATATCCTCTTCTCCACCTAATCATACAAGGAAAGATTGAGGGGCGAAGAACTCAAGGACGCCGAAGGACATCATGGCTGAAAAACCTACCACAATGGTTTGGCAGAAGCACCAAATCTCTGTTCCGTGCTGCAGCATCTAAATTGAAGATAGCCATGATGATCACCGATCTTCATTAGAAGTGGCACAGAAAGAAGAACTAGGTAGTTCTAAGTGAGTGACTGCTTTCTAGGAGAAACGAATCTAGAATGCCGCTAGCCAGACTTTGTGGGCATGCCCATGATTGCGGCTATGTTGCTGTCATCAATATGTCACCAACATACCCACATTCCTTACAAAATTCAAAGTAATATGCTTCTTCTTCTTCCTCTTCTCCAACTTAGTCCTCATTACAGAGGATTGTGACCCTTGTGGAAGCAATGACTCTTCTCTAATTATGACTGCACTGCACGTAGCGCTCCAACCACCGAGGTGCCTGCTGCTGCCTTAACATGATCGGTACATCGTTGTGGGGGATCTTCCTCTTTCTCTCTTCCCCTCCAGGGGGATCACAACCGGTCGTTCCAGGCTATCCTCGTTGCCACATGCATCGTGTCCAAAGAACTGAAGAATCTGTCATGTACAGACATTGGCCAGTGTTTTTTTAATTGTGTAAAGATTTGTACGAAAAATCTTTGTAGTGATGACTATTTAAAAAAATTCCAGAATTATGTATGAAATTTTAACCTGTTAACCGGGCGGGACGCATAAATACTTCAAACGTAAACAATATCGGGTACGGGTAGGACATATGAATACGTCCTTGAAATATATGTGTATTATATTGTATATATGGACGTATACTTATCAAACAACAAAGGTACTAGTCATCCATACATGTCTCGACATGAATTTAAGACACGGAGTGAATCAGTATTCGCGCCTGTTACAAGTTGCGTTATTGGACAGCGGACTGCCTGGTTAACAGGTTAATAGATTTTCACTGTGAATATAAATATACAGATTCTATAAACGTATCAGCGTAATGTTTCTTTTTCTAATTTAGATGAAATAACAGCGGAAGATGTGAAACGTGTAGCGAGAAGACTTCTCTCTTCCACTCCCAGTGTAGCTGCCCGCGGGAAACTGGCTGCGATGCCATCCTTCGATCATGTGAGTGTCCTTTAACAGCTTTTTCATAATCACAAATATACATCTCAAATTGGCATCCACATACCCACTTTTGAATTACCTAACGTAACTACCAAATGACTTCAGCTTTTTAAACTTTATAACCTATACCTACTTGTGAGTGGATTGACTCTTAATGTTGAAAGTTTTTTGAAACCATAATTTCATGTAATTCATCTAGCCAAAAACACTAGCTTTCTCATTAAATTCACACAACCACTTAATCACATTCCCACACTCTATTTGTATGCTTTATTTTTCTAGACTTTTTTAGATTTTTTTTTAGACTTGTACCTGGAGCGGAGGGCTGATCACCTTTCCTTCATGTGTAAACGATCAAGATAACACTGCGTTTATATGACGCAGTGCCCTATGCACCATTGGGGTGCGGAAAAGGGTTTTATTATTATTTTATTTTTTTATGTGGATACATGTAATTGGCTCCACATTTCCAAGTGTTGGAATTTTATTTTACTAGCTGAAACGTATATGTAATTGGATTAACATTTTCAAGTGTTGGTTTATTATTTTACTATTGGACACATATAATTGGTATTGGATACTCCTCTATGGCTCCGAATGATGGACACCTACTCTAGACAACTAGAAACTGCTAAAATGCGAATGTTTAAGTGTCCCTTAACATGTTAAATGCCAACCCTAAAATTAGTAAATTTTGAAATTCACAAAAAGTTTTTGGTAATTTACGTATTTTAATAATAAAATGTATTTTTTTGTTTATTTGACAATAGATTCCATAGTTAAAGCATTTTGAATATAGCCCTTGATCGAGGTCACCAGTGCCGCCCATGGCGTTTAACGTGTTAGAGGCAAATTAAAGAGTTCACGCATTCATAGAAGCCGGAGTGTATATATTTTATAGTGATTTTGTAACAAAGTTTATTTTTAAGTTATAAAATGGGAAATCTCCAAGTTAGTGCTAAAATAATATAATAATACAATGACAAATAGGCTCCTTACTCTTAAATTTTATAAAAAAATGTGTATTTCTTTCATTTTTCTAGATTCAAAATGGAATTTCGCACTCTCCTCGTTCTGCAAGCCGACTGTCTCTCTTCAGATAGATTACTTCAACACCAATATATTGGTACTTTCTTAATCTCTATGTTTTGCTAAAAAAAACAACAAATATTATTATCATCAACCCTAGACCACGGGACTTGTTCAATGTACCTCAATACGGAATTATTGTCAAATGTACAATGATAAGAAAAACTCACATTTTACCAAAAACGTTTACGAAACACATTTTAAAAATAAGTGCATCATGTTTTTTGACAACTTTATATAATATACAAATATAAAATATCGGTAAAAAACAAATATACTCCTTTCAAGAACGTCATAAATCAAAAAACTTGATTTTTCAGGAGAATGTTTTTAATGTTTAAAAATATAATATAATGTATTAAAAATAAATATCAAGCCATTTATTAAATTTTTTACTGTACAACAGATCTTTTTAGGTAAAACCTGAATGTTTTTTCTCCATTTGAAAAATATTTAGTACATTTAAAAAAATAATTGAATAACAACTTTTCTTCAAAATGCAAAAACAACACTTTTTGCCCTGTAGCGGGTAAATATTAAATTAAAAATATGCCTCTTTTGCTGGGATATATGTAGTACATTTTCTGGGCATTCCGAAAACATGCACAACTGAAAATTGACGATTTTTTATTTATGACTTTCTTGAAAGGAGTGAGCGATGTGTGGGTTCAGTGCTCAGCACAGATTGGATGTCCATCGTAAATTCTACAAATGTCCCGTAATCTAGGGTTAATTGATTCAGTCACTTTGTAGTAATATCTATTCATTTTTAATTTAATTTCACTTGGTAAATACCACAATTGTAATAGGAAATAATTCAAGTGAAATCAAATTAAAAATGAACAAATATTATAATCACGCCGCATGTATACCCAGTATGGAATTACAAATTCAATTTATGATGTTACACAAACTTTTTTTTGTAATTACAGTAAGATGTGCACTTATGTTTTTGTGTAAATTCGTTTCTGAAATATTTTTTATTTCTGTTGCCAATTGAATCATTTATTAATTACCGTGTCACTGATACCACAAAGCAATAAAGTCCTATCTGCAAAAAAAAAACGTTTTCCATGTAGTTAGTTATTTTTTACGTAACAGTAAAATGGTAAAAAAAATTGTTTTCAAATGTAGATGATTTTTTTATGAGTTTGAATAATTTTTATAAAATGTATATAAATAAATTTATTATTTTTTTCTATGTACGTTAATGATGGTGAACTCTAAGTTTTAATGACTCATGTTCCCCTTTTGTCAGTGATATTCACACAGTGTACAGCACTTTCTATATGAAGATATGCTACAATTATAGTGTTCGTATATTGTACGAAGTTGCTGTTTGTAGCATGTAATACAACTTAATACAATCAAATGCTACATTTGATCATAGCATACCTTTGTAGCACTACAATTGTTCGTAGGCTATATTTTTATAATGTATTTCTCATCTCTAACCTTTTTTGCAGATCCTGCATAATTAGTTAGATGTGTGGAAATAAACTGTTCAGAAATATGTTCTGATATTACCAATATTATTATGTTTATTTTGGGGGCTTGGGATCACAGGGTGCCTTTCTACATACACATTTCTACATTTGCAACCATGATTTTTTGTAAATATTTCTTCTTTTAACCCTTATCCGCACCCCATGGCGCATAGGACACTGTATCGTAGCGACCCAGTGTTATCTAGATCGTTAATTGGAGGAAGGCAAGGCGAACAGCCCTGCACTTCTTGTCCAGGTTGAATAAATAAATATGAGAGTAAAAATCACTCATATTTGTTTTGACCCCCCTGGGAATCGAACCCGGGACCTCCAGCACGGTAGCCAGACGCGCTGACCACAGCACTACGGAGGTGGACAGTAAAATTGTAAATATTTAATAAAAAGTTATTAAATAAACAATTTTGCACTCTCGGATTTACAATCTAAAATTGATGTGCATAGCCTGACCCCTGTGATGCTTCGAATTGTCAAACTGCGGGACTGATAGTCTATTATGTATATTTTTATGTTTGTTTTATGTTATTGGACTGTGTTCAATGAAATGTTTGTATTGTCATTCCTAACTGATAAATAAATATTATTTAAATTAGTCAATTGTGTTTCTTTCATCGTAACATCAGCGAGCATCCGAAACTATGGATGGAGCGCTCGGCTCGCTGTACTGACTGCCTGAATGCTCGCATCGTAACGTGTTACGTTACGACCAAATGCTCTGGTCAGTCTCCACGTTAACACCTTGCCGAGTGTGCAGTAGCTGCTTGCTACAGTCAAACTTGGATATTAGAGCCCTGGACATGGGAGAAACCTGTTCAAAAGATGGCTGGTTTGGGCCTGTCATTTTGACTCTGTGTAAGAGAAAACATATATATAGGAGATGGGCTCTCTTATATCTTTGTTCGACTGTACCAACATCTCGAAAAATGCGAAAATGTATCCCTCAAACTATGAGGATAAATCCATAAAATATACAATGTAAAACAAATATATGACGCAAATGTAGTTTGGAAATAGGGGCAGAGGTATACCGAGGAAAACATGGCACGATTGAGTATTTAAAATATTTAAAAATGATCAAGTCAGGAATCGGAATAATTGGCGGGTATATATGAGGAGGAGGAGATACAAGGGAAGATTTTTTGCAAACAGAGTAATGTGGCATACTATTCTCTCTGCCTACTTCTTCAGAAAGTAGCATGATGGTTAGTAAGTTAGTAACTCATCAATTTTTTTTATTGAAATAAAACAGTTTTTTTAATAAAAATATCTATGTATTTTCTATAACTATAAAATATACAATAAAAACATTTCAGACAAATGAGATTATGTACAAAACTAGCAGAGTAAATATCAACAACATAACAATACAAAATGCATCATGTATGAAATTAGTCATTTAAATGTAAAATACATTTCAAAATGCAATAGTGGGATATGGTTTCTTCTTCTTCTTCTTCTAACCCTTATCCGCACCCAATGGTGCATAGGGCACTGCATCATATAGAAGCAGTGTTATCTTGATCATTAAATACACAAAGGAAAGGTGATTAGCCTTCCGCTTCAGGGTCCAGTCCAGGGTCATATTAAATAAATATTAGACTGAAAAATCACAAATATTTATTTTGACCCTCTTGGGAATCGAACCCGGGACCTCCAGCGTGCTGACTTCAGGGTCCAGTCCAGGGTCATATTAAATAAATATTAGACTGAAAAATCACGAATATTTATTTTGACCCTCTTGGGAATCGAACCCGGGACCTCCAGCATGGTAGCCTAGCGTGCTGACCATTACACTACGGAGGCGGACTACGGCGGTTTCTACATATATAACAATAGAAACTTGCTTATTTTGCTGGTGAGGTATGCAAAACTGCCAAGTTTTTAAAAAAACCTTCTAAGAAAAGATTTAGCAGTTTTGCGGCAACATTTTAAATGACAAAACAAGATAAGTACATAATGAACGTCTGAGAGCCAATTTGTCTTTAACAATTACTAAGTCTTTTTTCAAATAAGATATATCACGCAGCTTTTATTTTTTTTACTAACACATTGTTTGCATGTATTTTTTTCATCAACCTTGACCCTAATTAGTATACAAATCACAAGTAACCGCAAACTCATGTCCGATCTGTACAAAAAAAATTGGCGTCTTGCGCTGTACCAAAAGTAAGCAAATAGAATGCTTATAAGCGTCTCTCGCTCTCAAGTAGAGCGCCTTTTACATAAACTTAGTAAACAGTACGTAAAAGACACTTTAAAGCGTTTCCCGCAAACAATGTGTTAATTTCACCCTAAAAATACTTCTTATTTTGGTGTTTTCAAGTTTTTTATTTTATTTTGCATATTACTTTTTTATTATAAAAATGGCTTTGAAATAATAAATTGGTACATGCACAGGTATGGAACTGTATCTTTTTACTAACAATATTTATAAGAATAAAAATCAATTATTCATGATGTTATCAATAAAATTAATGTTTAATTTTGGATTAATTTTACACTATTTTTTATAATATTATCTTGTGCAAAGTCATTTTTACCCTTTTTAGACAACTTATGAATGTCAAACATAAGACTAAGTACACATAAATGTATCGTTTAATTTCACATGTTTAATGTCGGTACACAGCAGCCTTTAAAAAATGTGTAAACAGATGATTTAATATTAAGTACACTACAAAAGTGTTGTTCGTAGACCACCATAGGATATTGATATAAGATATGATTTTATCTTTATTACGATACTTTTTTAATCGATGAACAACTAAAACCGTAAGTCTTCAAGTGGCCGTGAATTCTACATTCTAAAGGAATCATCTCAAGAGACTATTTAATGGAACACAATATATACCTTGGTAAGTTGGCATGTATGCCACCTATTAGTTAAATATTGTCTTTTTAGTATTCTAAACCTCATCTAGTCACAGAGACAAATTTGATGCCAAACAGGAACTAATTACAGTAGAATCTCGCTAATCCGTCACTTTTAGGACTATAGGATATGGTCAAAATGCAAAAATGGTAAGATTATCAAAAAATATAGAAAAACACAGATTTACAATGAAATTAATTATTTCTCTGGACTCAGAAATGACTATGTATTGTTCTTCACACTAAAAACATTGCAATAAGCCGCACAAAACCTGTTATTATTATTTTTTAAAACCAAAATTATAATACTTAATTATATATAAAACGCTAGTTGTTTTACCAATTGAGTATTATATTATTACGACTAGTTTGGGAAGCTACAAATGCTTCCATCTACAGGTTTGAATATAAGTTTATATTCTAACACATAGATGGAAGCATCAGTTGCTTCCGAAACTAATCGTAATAATATAATACTCAAATGGTAAAAAAACAAGTGTCTTACCACAAAGTGAATGCCGAAACAATAATATGTACATACATATAAAAATTGAAAGTAGCCAGCCCATAGTAAAAGAAAATACTAAACTAATACTAAAGGAAAGAAAATTAGTTAAAGTCAATTGGAGCAGTCTGATCAACTGGAGTGTTGGATCAGCCAAGGGCGGACAAGAGAGGTTCTACTGTAATTCCATGTTTGCCAATTTCACTCTTTTTGTATTTTTCTAAAAGAGAAATATTTGTGTTTTTACTATTTACAAAAACACTTCAATTTCACACTATTTCTGTGAGCCTCATTGTTAAAAATAGGTATCAAATCGTGGTGGAGTGGGTTCGAACCCAGAAACTCGACTCGAGAGTCCGTGACACTATCCACGGGACATCCCAACACTAAAATAAAGATACAAAAAAACACTCTTGCCTTGATATATTATATCTAGAAGTCAGCGAAAGGATTCCCCTTTCTCCCTAGCTATGGCACTGATCGGCACGTTATCTACATAAAGACCTGCTAGATGTCTCCATGGTGACTAAATGAAGGTTAAGACATAGGAACGTACAATTGTTGTCTACAAGATCTAGAGATTAATGCACCACTCTGGGGATTTGTTGGTTGTCAGTGGTTGACGGCAAGCGCGGCCGCCTTGTCCAGGTCCCCGGCCTCCAGGATGGGCAAGCGTGAGTCCCGCAGCAGGCTCCTCGCCTCCAGCACGTTGGTGCCCTCCAGCCGCACCACCAGCGGGATGCGCAGCTCCATGCTGCGGCAGGCGCCGATGATGCCGCGCGCTATCGTGGCGCAGTTCACAATCCCTGAAAAATTAAACCATCTTAAAATCTTGGAGATTGGAGATATGCAGGGTTAATGCTATCGGGTGGCATCCTAATGACATGTCCCAACCGTGTCCACCTTCTCTTCTTCAGGACTTCCAGCATGAGGGGCTGTCGGGTTCTTCTCCTCACGTCCTCATTCCTGACAAAGTCACAAAACTTTCCAGTTTTTTGAGTTTGGGTAAGGTGCCACGACTCACATCTGTACAGCAGCACTGTTAGGATGCAGGCGTTAAAGAGGCGACACTTGGTTTTTGTCGAGTAAAGCAGCCCCAGACATTGAGCATATTTATTGAATATGGCTCTTGCCATATGTTCAGTTTTTGTTGTTGAAAATGTTCTTAAAATTTACTTTTGAAAATGGTACTATGTAAGAAACATGAGAAACCGTCATATATTTTATTGTAATAACAGCCGGACAATGTCCCAGTTCAATACATACTTCTTTACACCGAATGCAAAACCTCGGCAATGATTTCGCAGACCACATCGATATCTGGAATATGTCACATCCTTACTAAAAAGCAGTAATAATTACAATATTTCAGGCTAATGCATAATTTCTTGTTTTTTGTATATTTTTATTTTGTTTTATATAATATATTTATTGAACGGCTAATGCCTTTAACATAATACATATATACAATATCTAATATAAAAATACACTAATAGAGAAACAAAAAGTCTTAAACATAAAATAACAAATAGTAAGCACTGGTAAATACACGTCTCCTTCACACACTATCAGCGAGCAGCGAGGGAGAGTGAAACACAATGTTTAAATTTATCCATTATAACATGGAGAAGAAATGCTGAGAAAGTACAAACTTTATAAATCTATACTTTCAAAAGCATTGGCCAACATGTATATGTTTGTCCTTGTTTCGATAAGTAATTTTCGAACCAATAATATATACTTAAAAAGAGAAAACATTATTTTATCATAAAGTATACATGTAATATACTATGTACAAATTGGCTACAGCCGTTAATAAAGGGAAAAAAAATTATAAACTAAAATTGATTTAAAATAAATTACCTCCAAAGACATTGACGAGGATGGCCTTGACCTTGGGGTCAGAGGTGAGGAGTTCAAAGGCAGCCTTGACCTGCGCCTCGCCTACGGAGCCACCCACGTCCAGGAAGTTGGCGGGCCTGCCGCCGTTCAGGGTGATGATGTCCATGGTGGCCATGGCCAGCCCCGCTCCGTTCACCAGACACCCGATGTTGCCGTCCATGCCGATGTAGTTGAGATTATACTTGGCCGCCTCCACCTACAAAAATTCAGTTGACAAAAATTCAGTTGACAAAAATTCAGTTGACAAAAATTCAGTTGACAAATTGCGACTTTCAATACGAGATAATTTGTAAGATATTTATTGTAACTGCAGACAGTTGGTAGAATTCCATATTGAATTGTTGGGTCATATATCCAAAATTAAACAAGGTTTAAATAAACAACCAAATGCTTGAATTCTACATTTATTTATGTATATTAGGAATAGGAGTACTCCTAGACCTAATAATAGCAATTATTGTCAGTATGTAAGGACATTTTGTAAATAATTTTAGTCAGTGTTTGATAATGTCCTAAGAAGATGAAACGCGTCACGTATTAAAATATACATAAATAAATGTAGAATTCAGCCGAATAAACTTTGTTTAATTTTGGATATATTACTCAACAATTTAATTTGTAAGACATTATCGCAAGAACTGGTTTTAAACGTGGTTTGTATAGTGAAGAAAATCAAATCACTGGGGTCTTTTGGTACCCTGCTTCAGATCATGCGTAATTTTTGGACGATCAATACAGTAAATCCTCTACCTCTACTCTACTCGCGATATTTAAAAAAATGTCTGTTTTCTTTTAAAGGATTAACCCACAAAACCTTACATAGGATACTTATGGAAGGTTGATCAGAAACACCCAGATGAATTAAATTGTAACATGGCAACATTGATGTCAAGGAGTGGGGAATGATGACAGCCAATGGATACCCGCCAGGTTGCATGGAGCATGTGTACTGGAAAACAACCGTTGGCAACCCGCACTTCTTCCCTGGATCGAGACTAATGTAGATCATATATAAAATCGTATGGCGCTTATATTGGGAATAAACCTGGTGTTACAAACTATTGATTATTTTTAATTGACAAATTGACGGCTGTTACAAAATATAAATCTTTCTTTTTCTTGAATTTTAGGTATGTTTTACATGTTGCTCACTCCTTTCAAGAACATCATATATCTAAAATCATAAATTTTCAGTTGTGCATGTTTTCGGAATGGCCAGAAAATGTACTTTATCCCAGCAAAAGCGGCATATTTTTAACTTAATGTTTACCTGCTACAGGGCAGAAAGTGCTGTTTTTGCATTTTGAAGAAAAGGTTTAATTATTTTTTTGAATATACTAAATATTTTTCAAATGATGAAAAAACCTTCAGGGTTTACCTAAACAGATCTGTTGCACAGTAAAAAGTTCAATAAGTGGCTTGATATGTATTTTTAATACATTGTATTATATTTTTAAACTTTAAAAACGTTCTCCTGAAAAATCAAGTTTTTTGATTTATGACGTTTTTGAAAGGAGTGAGCGATGTGTGTTTGAAGCGCTATCTGTTGAAGTTGACACAAATAAAATAGCGCTCATTTTTGTTTGTGAGATTCTGAATTATTTAATGCATAATGGTAAATATGACACTGTAATAATCACAAATCTTGCAAATACTAATATTTTTTACACTTCTTGTTACCTCTCTTGGGTCACTCTCGGAAGTGTCATCCATAGCGAATATGTCCTTCTGTCGGAACTTGGCATTGTCATCGAAATTAATCTTGGCATCCACCGATATAACCTGGCTATCTGCAGTCTCCACAAGAGGGTTGATTTCCAGCTGGACAGCATCCACCTGGGAGTAAGAACAAACAAATAATTTTACAAAATGTTAGTTTTATTTTTATTTTAAAGGAATAACCCAAAAAGCCTCTATTTTAGAGGTAAGAGTAAGGGTGTTTGTGCACTACACGGATTACATGGAATTTTACCATCCGGCACATCAGTTAGTATATAAAACGGATGATTGGCTTGTGTTTTTGTCCATCTTTCTTCGGATCGGTGTGTGAACCCGTTGCGCGTAAATTCGATCGCGCTAAACTGTCTAAGTCGCTTTCATTTTTTAAAACCGGACTGCCGCACATGCGTGTTTGATAATGTCTTTGTAAGACGAAATGCGTCACATATTATCATATATATATATATATATATATGTAAATAAAAGTAGAATTCAATCCAATAACCGTGTTTAATTTTGGATATATTACCCAACAATTCAATGTGGAATTCTACCAACTGTCTGCAGTTACAACAAATAAGCATTTTTTTGTTGTCAATGATAAATTACCTTCAAAAATAGTTGCCAGAGCTTCTTGATTTCGTCTGCACACTTTTTCCTCAGGGGGCCGTCAAACTTCAAGAAGGCTGCCACATCATCCGCTGTGGCGTCCGAAATACCTTCAAAAATGTCTATAGCGACCGTTTTGATCAATTCTGGAGTTTTTTCTGCGACTGCTTCAATGTCCATTCCGCCCGCGGGAGATGCTACAAGCACGGGTCCATTGTGTTCTCTGTCCATCAAAATGCAAATATAAGTTTCACGTTTGATATCAACACTTTCCGCGACCATTACTTTGTGAACTACGATACCGTCTTTCGGGGTTTGTTTTGTGATCAACCTATTTCCCACCATTTTCTTGGCCAGGTTGAAAACTTCGTCGAAATTCTTCGTGAGATGCACTCCGCCTTTGAAACCATTGTCGAAATGTCCTTTTCCTCGCCCGCCCGCGAGGACTTGCGCCTTGATAACGTATTCCGCCGCTTTGAAGTCTTTGAGCGCCGAGGTGTCGAATGTTTCGTCCAGAAGTCGGAATTTTTGGATGTTGACTGAGTGTTGTTGGAGCAGGGACTTGCTCTGATACTCTTGGAGGTTAAGATTCCTAACCGGTACAAGTCTCGGCGCCAAGCACTTAAGGAAGTTGGTTTTTACGAAGGAGTTCCTCATCGCCGCCATTTCGGTGGAGTTTCTATTGTAAACTAAAGCAAAACTAATGCAGTTCAATAAAACAAAAACCAAACAGGTTATCTGTTCTGTTATCAGTCAGAAATTATTATTTTTATTGTTACTGGACGGACTTTGGAATTCCGTACACGCACGTACTTTTTGACAAGTAACAAATTTCAGTGTTGCAATAACATTTGAACAATTTCCAGTTTTTTTTTCCATTTCGCGGATCGATTGATGCAGTATTATTTTGATCGTAGTTATTTCACAAATTCTTCAGTCTTACGCTTCAGTGTGTTCAGATTAAATTATTTTGTTAGACGTTTATGAAATTTTATGGAATATAACTACTGTTAAAAAACTTGCATAAAGGAAAACTAGCCCATATATAACGTCACAAACTAACTAACCATCACACCTCTTCCCCATGAGGATAGGCAGAGAGAATAAAACGCCAATCCAATCTGTTTTTGGAAACAATCTGCACATTCGTGGATCTCCTCGTACATACCCACCGATTATTGTGACTCCTGACCTGACCATTGTAAGTATTAGAAATACTCGATCGCGCCAAGTTTTCCTCTGTCTTTCTCTGATTTTATTACCAACCATATTCGCTTCAGAAATTTGTTTTACTATCCTTTCTTTACTCATTCGTATGTACATGCCTCAACCATCTCTACACACTTTTCTTAAATTTAACGATATTGCTCATCTCAGCCTTGCATTCATTCTTTATTTCACCATTCGAACATCCTTCATCGTTTTCCATTCGCCTGAGAGATTGAATTTCAACCGCGTTCAGACAACTTTCATCCTTCTTTTACCAACTCCCTGCTTCTCTTCCATACGCTAGGGTTGGAACCAGGACTCCATTATAAACTGCCAATCCTTTTTATTTGCTACGAGATATTTTGTATAGCATGGATATGGCAATACAGCGGTACCATAGAAAAATAAAACTTTCTGCTGTCAAATTCATCGTCTATGAACATGGGCCAATTTTCATCAAATTTGTTTGACGGCTTGTCATTTTGTCGGTCTTCATTAATTTAAGTAAAAAATAAGTCTCAGTCAAAATATTGTGTGCTCCTAAAGTAGTGTATATCTGATATATTTTAATTTTATACACTGGAGCACATTTTTAATTCCAAAATGTCGGAGGACGTTATATTAGTTGTAGATTTTAATTCCGTGTGCAGATTTTGTCTTCAGTCAAATGGGGCTCTTTCTTCGATATTTTCTGGTGAAGATAAAAGTTTAGTGTCCTCTCAAATTGAGTGCTTTGCCGATATAAAGGTTGGTGTATTAAAATATATAATACTCGAGCTATAATCCGTTTTCCTTTTTTACAATGTTTTTAGTTGCTTAAAAATGCATATTTTTACTATTATTATACACGTATCTACGACTAATGATGCAAAAGGTAGTGCATTGAATTGATGCAACAGCCGATGTGGCAGCTAACAGATAAGGCCTATATTTTAAGTGCTAGTGATAACTTTAATCTTACTTTTACCTGGTAAGGAATCCAAAAAGTATGCACAGTTTTACTTTGAATTACCTATCGTCCAAGTGACTCTGAAATCTAGCTACGGCTTATGCAACACCGCTTATCATGACCCTACTCAGGCTTCAACTTTTTAAGTTTCATAGCCTATGCCTACTCGTGAGTGGATTTACTCTTTATGTTTAAAGTAACTATAATTTCATGTAATTGTCCGCCTCCGTAGTGTAATGGTCAGCACGCTCGGCTATCGTTCTGGCGGTCCCGGGTTCGATTCCCAGGGGGGGTCAAATAAATATAACTGATTCTTTCACTCTAATATTTATTTAATATTATCCTGGACTGGTACCTGAAGCGGAAGGCTGATCACCTTTCCTTCGTGTGTTAACGATCAAGATAACACTGCGTTTATATAATGCAGTGCCCTATGCACCATCGGGGTGTGGATAAGGGTTTGAAAAAAAATGTAATTCATGGAAAATTCTAGGCAAAAACACTCGCTACACAGTTTTACCTAAACATAAACAAAATATATACCTTCTTTTTTATGACTTTTCACTCTTTTAGGGTGTTCTAACCAGTGTTGAGTTATTTTTTATTTACACTTTTGACATTTGTATTTAAAATATTAGTATTTGTGCTAGTGGGGTTAGTTTTATTTGTTATGTTATTTATATTGACTAGTTATTTTACATTTGATATACACCTTTACAAATTTATACAATTTATTTTTAGAAATTTACAAATGATTTAATTTACAAGTTTGTTAGGGGAGGTTAATAAGGTTTAGATGTTAGTGGGAAATGGAATGTCAATGCTGGAAAGGTCTGAAAGGATGCTCAAGCAGCCGTCATTTAACACGCAACCAATGAACATGTTGATGAGCCCTACATAAAGTCCTCTAACTACATTTTTGTCCATTTTGAGATATTTGGTGTATGTTATCAAATCGCTCACTCCTTTCAAGAACGTCACAAATCGAAAATCGTCAATTTTCAGTTGTACATGATTTCGGAATGCCCAAAAAATGTACTTTATCCCAGCAAAAGAGGCATATTTTTAACTTAATATTTACTCGCTACAGGGCAGAAAGTGTTGTTTTTGCATTTTGATGAAAAGGTATTGTTTAAATATTTTTTTAAATATACTTAATATTTTTCAAATGGAGAAAACACCTTCAGGTTTTACCTAAAAAGATCTGTTGGACAGTAAAAAGTTCAATAAGTGGCTTGATATTTATTTTTAATACATTGTATTATATTTTTAAACTTTAAAAACGTTCTCCTGAAAAATCAAGTTTGATTTATGACGTTCTTGAAAGGAGTGAGCGAAATGACCGTTATCTACAAATATAAACAAACCAAAAAAATATAAAATAAATTACGCCTAGTTTTCAGGCGTATAAGACGCTATCTACATTGAATTTTCGAAATGAACTAAACTCCTAAAACGCTAACTACTTAATTTTGACAAAGGTTAAAGTTTTAAAATGATTTAATACATTATTTTATCGTGTTTTGAATGTATAATACTGGTTTAGAATTTCAGATAAAAATGAAAGAATATTAATAATAAAAAAAACATTGAAATAATCTTCTAAGCTCTCTCCTGTAAAGTAACAGATTTTCAGATAGAGTACTTTATGTAGGGGTTGTCGATGTGGCCCTTCTCTTCAAGACGACATTCACACATGACAGTTTCCCAGACACGTGTCTAAACAACTAGCAATATATGCCTTCTGTTTTGTATAATTCATTGGGTTTATTAATGTTTGCTGTATTTTTATTTCTAGATTGATCCCGGTGACAGCTTCCCTTCAAAGATATGCCACAGATGTCGATTCAAAATAGAGTTTTGTTTCGATTTTCGCGAAATGATTTTACGAACTCAGAAAGCCCTCACGAATAATCTAAACGACGAAAATGAAATGGAAAACAAATACAACGTAGAAACTTTGGACACGAGTTTCGAATCTGATAACGTCGACTATAAAAATGGCCTTTCAAAAAGCAAGCAAACGGAATACGCAACAAACGCGGAGAGAGACTACATAGTTTCAAACACACTGGAACAGATGGATCCCAATATAAACATTTTCCTTCTACACGACGAGAATGATGTCACAGACTTTAATAAAATCGAATCCATTCAGCCATTTGTGCAGGAACCAAACGAAAACAATACAGCTTTGCCAAAGATAAATCATAAAAAACATGCCCATAGATATACTGAGAAGAAAAAAACAATTTCGCCGTTTGTCAAAATGAAAGAATACCCGTCCATGCTCACGGCGAGTAGGCGAAATCAGTGCCTACTCTGTTTACAAAAATGCAGCAACACCAACCATTTAAAGGAACACGTGGACAACCATTTGACAGGGACTGATTTGGAACCTTATTACAAGCTGGGAGAAAGAAATATCGTATGCAGAGTCTGTAACAAACAATTTGGATACAGATTCAGTTTTTTAACACACCAAAGAGAGCATCTCAAATTGAAGCCGTTCTTATGCCATTACGAAGGGTGTGATCTGGCTTTCTATTCCAATTCTTCCTTGCGGCAACATTTGCCGATACACGGAGATAAGAGGTTTATTTGTTCCATTTGCGCCGTGGGGTTTAAAAGAAAATCTGATTTAAGAGCTCACGAGATTATTCACCAAGATGCGGGAATGCAATTCAACTGTCCGATATGTAAACTCATATGTAAGAATAGATTAACGTTGGCTGCTCATGTCAGGAAGCATTGCATTCAACCAAAGTAAGCAATTATTTTATAACTGATCTTTGCTTTATAACATTTTGAGTGTGTCCAAATCTGGATTATCTCCAATTATAGCAGTTATTTTTCATATTTTTTTTGACATTTAGTAAAATTTGAAAAATAACTCCTATAATTGGAGATAATCCAGATTCGTGAACAAGTATTTGGACACACTCAAAATGTTGTAAATAAATTAGCCGGTCAAATTATAAGCTAAAATAATAAGGATATTTTTTGGCGTTTCTCATGTATGTGATTATAATCCAGTATTTAGACCTCACATACAAATGAAAGAGTTTCTGATCAATAAAAAGCTTCTTTCATCTCAGTAATAGATGTCTCTATTGAAATTCTAGTGATTCAAGTACAATGTTTCGAAATTGGATCATATATATAACACTTCCAAGAATTTGAGTAGTGTGGTTGTCAATCATGGGTAGAATTGGCGAATGTTACACGTGTAAAGTGATCACATAAACCAGCCTATGATAGTCATAAGCCCCGTAAATGCCCAGACTTCCATATTCTTCTTCATCTATGTTGAGATGTCAGATGTAAGTTGCGAAATTTATTGAAAATGTGAAACAAAATTGTACCCCGATTTTACTGTGAATTTACATTTAAAAGCTTTCAATTTCCCTGTCACTGCCAATCTAAATATATACAAGTTTGTGAATCCACCACCAAATTTTCTAGAAGTACCCCGGTATAGGCAGTGAAAGGGATTAGTATTTAGTTAGTTCAGTTAGTCAGCAAGACTGTACTAAAGTATGCATTTATGTAATTGTGATATCCTCATTTCAATCTTATTCCAGGTTCAAATGCAACATCTGCCCAAAGAGCTACTTCAGCCGGAGTGAGTTGGACCGCCACAGCAACATCCACACGGGGGAGAAGTGCTTCCGCTGCGCCGCGTGCCCGAGCGCCTACTTCTCCCGCGCGGCTCTCGTGAGGCACGAGCGCGGCCACCTCGTCACGCACCAGCAGCCCGACTTCACGCACAAGGTGCACGAGTACCCGTACAAGTGAGTTCATATCTCTTACTCTCGCTCCTCATGGCGCCCTGGTACGTAAAATTTCAATTTGCAGTGTGGGTACACGTTCAGTGCCGTGTACCACAGTACACGGCACTGATCACGGGCACACACGTCCACTATCTCCTCAGAGATTGCAATTTACTACTAAATGAAAACATAGCACGCACCAGCAGCCCGACTTCACGCACAAGGTGCACGATGCGCCCTTGTACCCAAAATTTCAATTTGCTGTTATTCTTCTTCCTGGCTACTCCCAACTTATCGTCTTTTCATAATATGCCCTTTGATGCTGTGCTTCTTGCCGATAGCGGAGAAGACCTGCAGGAGCTGGTGTCAAAGATGTATTTTAAGTGTGTCCAAATACTTGTCCACAAATCTGGATCATCTCCAGGAAAGGGGTTTGCATGGGAAGCAAAATCTATTGTTCTTAAAGAAAATTTCTATGGACGTATCCGAACTCTTTGTATATCTTGATTTAATTAACACACATATGAATAATCGCTTTCTATAAAGTACAAAACGGTAATATAAAAACGATGAGAATCAAACAATCTCAATGAGGAAAATTTAAAATTTTAGAAAGATGTTACGCATGGGTCGATAATAATAATAATAATCATAAATTTGGATAATTTACATATTGTAATTTTCGTAAAATACGCTAATAAAGTAATGGTAGTTTTTAACCACTTGGTTATTTTCTACAACCGGTTTTGACAAGCACCTTGCGTCTTCAGGGATAGATATGTACTAAACTTGAAACTGTAAAATATTCATAGTTATGTGAGTAGGTGGGAAAAATGGTATCTCATATCGCTCACTCCTTTCAACAACGTCATAAATCAATAATTGTCAGTTTTCAGTTGATGAAAGATGAAGAAGAATATGGAAGTCTGAGTATTTACGGGGCTGATGACCGTCATAGGCTGGTTCAAATGATCACTTTACACACGTGTAACATTCACCAATTCTTGCCATTATTGACAAGCACACTACTCAAATTCTTGGAAGTTCTATATTTATGAACCAATTCCGAAATGTTGTTCTTGAATCATAAGAGCTTCACTACAGACATCTATTGGTGAGATGAAAAAAACTTTTTCATTGAGCAGTATATATAACGGTATATTCACACTATTTTTGACATCTCAACATAGATGAAGAAGAATATATAAGTCTGGACATTTACAGTGGGCTTACCACCGTTGTAAGATGAAATACAAATGAAAATTGATGACAAATAAAAGAGTCTCTTCTTCTTCCTGGCTATATCCTAACTTATCGTCTTTGTACTCTGCTGAGGTCAGCTCTCCTCGTCCTCAGGTTGTAGGTCCTTCTGTCATGGACAACGTCACCTAGGCCATGCTTTGAACCATGTTCTCTGTTTGCAGCATTCATGAATTTTTTTGTCTTCTTCTAGATATCTTTTGAGCAAGATCCATTTCTATTGCCTGGTTTACGACATGCTCGGGTTCTCTGCGTCCTATGTGCCCATACCATCTCAATTGCCTTTCCTCTACCTTACTATTGATGCCTGTTACAGCCAGGCTTCCACGAATGCGTGAACTCTTTCTTTTATCTCTAAGGGACACTCCCGCTGACCATCTGACCATTCGCATTTCAGCGGATTCTAGGTGCCTAGAGAAGGTGCTATAATTCGTCCAGCATTTGCTGCCGTACAGAAATGCGGGTCTGACAACTGATTGGTAGACTTTTCCCTTTAATTTGGATGGCATTTTCGGATCGCAATGAACTCGCATCACAGATCGGAATTTCAATATGCTGTTATTCACCTTATTTATTTAGAAACATACAAATATGTACATGTGCATTCACAGTTTTATTTACATGAGAGCATCTGTCAAGAAGGATGCTGTTTGCCATAATAAATGTTTAGTATTGCGTGTGTTGCTGTTACATTCAACAGATGTCACTGCTATCACAGTTAAAAAACTGTTCTTAAATAAAAACATGATTTTACCTTTCATAGGTAAAATAATTTACCTATGACAGGTAAAATCAAGGTATTATTTTTTAACATCTCATCAAAGATGAAGAAGAATATGGAAGTCTGGGCATTTACGGGGCTGACGACCGTCATCGGCTGGTTTAAGTGATCACTTTACACACGTGTAACATTCACCAATTCTACCCATTATTGACAACCACACTACTCAAATTCTTGGAAGTTCTATATATATGAACCAATTTAGAAACCTTGTTCTTGAATCACTAGAACTTCACTAGAGACATCTATTGGTGGGATGAAAAGAAGCTTTTTATCTTCTTCATCTTTGATGAGATGTTAAAAAATAATATGAAAATAACTCCTGTAATTGGAGATAATCCAGATTTTGTGAATAAGTATTTGGACACACTCAAAATGTTGTAAAATCAAGGTACACTATTTATATTAACATTACGGGTTTTTTATCAACCCTGACCCTAATTAGTATACTAAATAGGCACGGATACTAATCACAAGTGACTCAACTGCCAACCTAATTCCCATCTGTACAATGTTTTTTGGTGTCTCCCACTCTACCAAAAGTAAGCAAATAGAACGCTTATAAGCGTCTCCCGCTCTCCACTAACATTATGTAAAATACGCTTTTAAGCGTTTCCCGTAAACAATGCGTTAAGAGCAGTAATTGAATTTCTCAAATTTATTGTACCTTTGTATTACAGATGCCATATTTGCCAAAAAGGCTACTACGTGAAGAATTCCCTAACAAAGCACTTGACAAATTGCGAGTCAGGGGCCAACTTGCACGCGCCTCAGGGCGCCTTCGATCAGCTGGTGAGTTCCGTGAAGCAAGAAGAAGGGCTGGACGCCTCCGCATTGGATGAACACAGGATCGACGGGATCATTGTCAACTCTGCCGAACAGCAACAGCTTTTCATCGTGGATATGATTCCGGAGCATATGGACCAGTAATCATAAATTTGAAAGTATTAGGGTATAAAAAATAACCCGACTGTAATCGTCATCCAACGTTGCAATATGACTGTTTTTGGAATCTCTAAATTCAGTCACATCATTTCGCTACCTCACGACTATATTATTTTTTGTTTTGAATATTGAAAGCATTAACTTTGTGGATCATATTGATATATTATTTTGAGAAATTAAAAGACCTTGTTTTTTGATGAATGTGAGTGGATTAAAAAACGAAGTTTTGTTATTTCTCAAAATAATATTATTTTTTGTTTCCGGATTCACTTTGTGGTAAGATACGATTAAATTATAAATAACATGCTTGTTTTTTTACCAGTTTCGGAAGCCACAGATGCTTCCATCTACAGGTCTGAATATAAACTGTTGATATTTAATAATTTCATCAATTGATTTGGCAGTTATTTTATGCAAAAAAAATGCATAATGCATCGAAACACGTGTTACAATAGATTTAAAGGAATAGTGGTATTTACTAAGTAAAAATTATATAGAAAAAAAATATATTCGATCCCGTAGATACATCTATAGCATCCGAAACTAGTCGTAACAGTATACATAATACTCAGGTGGTGAAAAACAAGCGTTTTGTTTATAATTTACCTCATAACTACACTGGGTACAAAGTAAACTCTGCTTATATGCATATGAATCAATGCATAATACACCTCCAAAGTATCTAAAAAGGGCTGCCCATTCTAGACAAATTAGCTGATAGACATATTGGCTACAACAACAGCCAGTGCTCTAAATTTGGATAGAGTGCTTTTACTGTTTTACTGTGCACACAGAGGCGTGCATTCTATATAGGCAGAAAAGCAGTGCCTACCCTGGATTACTCGCGTTCCATATAGAAACACGACCAGTGCCTACTATGCCTTATCCTTACCCAACCCTACTGCCT
Source organism: Brachycentrus maculatus (assembly GCF_059751285.1). Classification (NCBI taxonomy): domain Eukaryota; kingdom Metazoa; phylum Arthropoda; class Insecta; order Trichoptera; family Brachycentridae; genus Brachycentrus; species Brachycentrus maculatus. The sequence goes on from NW_028281206.1 coordinate 1,662,762, forward strand.
GCCCTGATTAAAAACTCGTTAAAAACTGTGCACGGCACTGTGTTTACCCAATAGCATGGAATCATCTTCCACCACCGTTATATACCATTATATTCAGATGACCTATATTTATCAAGATTAAATTATTTTATTTTCCTTTAATTGAATTATTTTACAGTTTCAATCAAAGCGCTTTTGAGATAATATTTTACGAAAATGATGCTACTTATATTATTATTTTATATGCATTACTAAATACATATGAAATCAAGATTACTCTGGATATCTTAACCTCTGTTAATTTTATTTGAAAAGGGGATTTGAAAATCCAGGCATTTAGAGGTATTACGGCTTATCACTGGCTAGTTAGAGAGATCACTTTATGTACTGTGGTAACATTCAACATTCTGCCCTCTTCATCTCTACTGAGATACCTATAAAAATCTTGATTACAATCCTTTGGAGATTAAATCCAGTGTTTGTGTATGAAAAGTTTGGAAAGAGCATTTTTTTTACCTCTTTGAACAAATTATGGATATCCATTTGACTAATCACGTAATTCATAATATACAGGTGAATCATTAGAGAGAAATAAAAATCAACATACTCCCTTGATTGTAGAACAGCGTAAGGTAGATGTGTAATATATTGTAATAAGTATATGATCTGTTGAGTGAAAGTCAAACTAGTCCCCGAATGGTTGAACAGCGTATGGAGTCATATATATAATAAAAATAATGAAGCATTTATAATACATTTTTTAACAGTAGAAGATAAGGAAAAATCATGGAATGATTTTTTGCATTTTAATTTGCATTTTAAGTAAGAATGTAAAACTTTTATTAATTTATTTGTTATGTCTTTGTACATGTTACACTTGTGTCACACATGATTGGATGTTTTGTGCAGTTCATAATAAAAATATTGTATAATTGTTGTGTTGTATTTTCTATTCAACCCTTCCATATTCACTTTGCATAGCTACGCACACCTGTGTCTAAGCCTGATGTCCATAACCTAATTGAGAGAAATATTGTTTTGAATTATTAAAAATAATTTCTTTCATTATTAAGTCCGCCTCCGTGGTGTAATGGTCAGCGTGTTTAGCTACCGTGCTGGAGGTCCCGGGTTCGATTCCCAGGGGGGGGTGAAAATAAATATTAGTGATTTAACACTGTAATATTTATTTAATATTACCCTGGACTGGTTCCTGAAGCACAAGAGTGATCACCTTGCCTTCATGTAAGTAATGATCAAGATAACACTGCGTCAATTTGATGCAGTGCCCTATGCACCATTAGGTGCGGATAAGGGTTATAATAATAATAATAGATTATTGAGTGATATTTAAAATGAATGGCGACAGCAAAGTACCAACTGTAGATAGTAATTATAAACCATACATGTTAAAAATAAGATCAGTAATTATAATTTGACAACTATTCTAAATAAATACTGTCTTCACCTTGATTTTTATTTCATTCAAGTCTGAAACGCTAAATTTAAATTCAAAATATTTTGCCAGTCTAAATAGATTGCTTACTGTCCTTTTCTCATAAGGATAATAATAATAATAATAATAAAATTGGATAACTTATATAGCGCCATTTTCGTAAAAAAATACCTCAAGGGCGCTTCACTGTGAATGAATTGTTGAATGAATTGTGAATGAATTGTGAATGTGAAATGTGAATGTATTGTGAATGAATTGTTCACTGTGAATGAAGGGCGCTTCACTGTGAAAGGATGTTTTTATTTTATTTATATTTTTAAAGGAATAACCCGCAAAGTTTCTACTTTGAGAGGCTTGTTTGTAGGTAGGACAGGGAAGGTAAATGTGAAATAAAAATCACAAACACCCAGACCAATTAAAAATAGATCTTTCTTGAATTTATTTTGAAATTGGCGGGAATCGAACACGCGACGCCAGTTTCGCAGTCGAGCGTCTACGCCACGACGCCTGTCTTAATTTATGTATGGAATGCATCAAAATACATTTATGAAGGGCTACAGAAATCATTAGAGGCCCCTTTTGTTTTCTTTACGATCTAAAACCGTCACTTTATACGTCACACTTTTAGTTCGACTTCTACTTTTCCTAATGTCTATGACAAAACTGCCTTTCAATATCTATGAGTTTTTAGAAATAAACATTTTGTTGACGTTTCGTTTGCTTTCCTTAGCTTCGCTTCTGTCAATTAATTTCATGGCGAAATTGTTGGATATTATACTAGATATAAATTTTGATAATGTCTGCCGACTCTGCTTGGGCCAAAATGGCGAAATGACCAGTATTTACGACGTCAACGGCCAATCTTTACTGAGCGAACGCATTTTATCCCTAGCATCAGTACAGGTAATTAAATGAGGTTATTTTTAAAAATTGCCATTTATTATTATTTAAATGTGTTTATTTCTCTTAATCTTTAGCGGCGTTAATAAAAACGTTAATTAAATTGTCTTATCAGAGTATTGATCGTTAGTTCGGCTTGTTAAAATTGATCTTTTCTTGTAATTGTATTTTTGCTGTTTTTTTGTTGTTGTAAATATTATTTGATTTCGTTTATATAGTTGTACAACAAATATTTAAATTATTTTTTTGGAAACACGAACGACATAAGTAACATAATCAATTTCTCAAAAATATCTCGTGCAACCAAAATTTAATAAAGAATAAAATATGTGTTTTTGTTGTTGTTGAAAATGGTTCCCTCATATCAACTATGTTATTTTTACATCCCAAAATGTCTGCTAATTATGATTTAATGGTATACCATACGACTATAGCCGAACCTGGATATAAGAGTAACCTCTTTAAAGGAGAGCTGGCTGAATGTTCTATTATATTAACCCTCTATTAGCCCCTAAGAGAGACCCCTTCATAAGAGAAATATAAATATCTCGGTCCCTTTGGCTCTCTTATATCCAGGTTTGACTTTACTTCACTACTTATATCATATATGATACCAGTGAAGGACATTGGTACCATAAACCAAGCTAGGACACAAAATGTCAAACCCTCTTCTAGTGGAACGGAAGGTCTGCTGACGACAGTCAACAGTCCGCCTTCTCCTGAGGAGTTTTACATGTTTCCTCCCAGCAATGAGCATTTGCTGAGAAGTTCCTGATTGGCCCATACTGGATTATCCCTCCTGTTCCCAACACAATTAAAATTCCAGCTTTGATTGTATTTCATTGCAACCATCTTCATTAACCTCAAGGAACTCATTCACATTTGTGTTGCACTCGGGGTTGTATACACGCAAGATTGTACGAATGCGTGTTCAACCCGGAGTGCCCAGTCATCGCTGCTATTCTTACCTTCTATTCCTTTTCTCCATTTCATTTCCCACATAGTCTATTCCATATTATCATATTTCACGTCGATCCAATGCGGTGCAGATAAGGGTAAAAAAAAATCAGGACTTTTGTTATCTGCGATTGTGAAATTAAAAAAATAAATCATGTTTAGTTTAAACTACACTACACAACATTCAATTTTACACGTAAGTGTATGGAAAAATACTTATTGATTGTTGATTTTGTTTTTTTTTCAGGTTTTACCAGATGATGGTCTTCCTGGGCTGGTGTGTCACAGCTGCCAGGACAAGCTCGATAAGTTTATCAAATTCCGGGAGCAGATCGAGAACTCTTACTACGTCCTGTGTCAATGTGTCGGTATAGATCCAAACGACACAGCCACCAGCTACGCACAAGACACTGCCGGCACCTCTGCAGCGGAGACCGTCTACGCAACACCCAAAACTAAAGACAAATCGCCCACCAAAATATCCCACGCAAAGAGCAAAGACAATTCCAAAGATCAGGTCACTACCTCTCTCAGTTCTTTATTCAAAGACCATCTCGTTTCCGGAATTTCAAACGCGGATCTTCTCGTCAATCCGCAAGATGGATACATCAATGTCAACCACATCAACTATTCCAACATCAACGAAGATCCGGACGTCTATAAAACCAACGAGAACTACATGTCCATCGCTCTTTCCCAAGAAGACCCGCAGCAGATTAATCTACTTTCCAAAGACATGAACTCCGTTTTATCGGGCGCCGATAATATCTCCGATAATTTCAACATCAAATTGCACGATGGCTCTGCGGACACTAAGATTTACAACATCTCCTTCTCCGATAATAATCCGGATAATTCCGAAGCGCTTCACGACATTTTCCAAGTCTTGGAGACTGAAGAAGAATCTCAGAACGGCTTTGACGACATCACAAAGTTCTTGAAAACGTCGCAGAGCATCGATTTTAAGAAGCTCAAGGAAGAAATAAAGAATATCAAAGATAAGAATGGGAAGAACGATTGCGAGACGGAAATAGACCCGGATCGGTTGATGGAGAAGCTGGCCAGTCGAGGTGTCACTTTCTTGATGAAAGAAGAGTTGATTGATTTAGAGAACGGTTCGTTCGAACAAACTAACCCTACCGGTACAATGCCTGTGGAAAATACTAGAGATCAATCTGTACCGCCTTCTGATAAAACTAAAGCATCGAACGATGTAGAGAAATCGGACAGCAAAACCCCGGATATTATATTCGCCAAACTGCATTCCAAAGACAGAGATGTGTACACTCGGGCTCTTAATCAAGAGGAAATCGCTCCGAGAATCACCGTGATCTATTCCATCGAACTCGACCCCGAAAACCATTCTCAGATCATCGACGGCAAAACGGAAAATGAACTGCTCAAGTTTAAAACCTACCTGTGCCATCTCTGCCTCATGGAGTTCCGGGAGTGCGACATGAACGTCCTGGTGGCTCATTCGGACCATCACTTCTCATTCGGGAAAATCCCAGCCATCGGAATCCCGCAGAACGAACCGTTGTTCAAATGCGAATTCTGTCACGAAAACTTCAACGATAGATATCTATTCGTAACGCATCAGCGGAAGCATTTGTCTCTGAAGCCGTTCCACTGCACGATGTGTTATAAAACCTTCGCCAAGACAGATAAGTTGCAAGAACATATGGCGAATCACGCTAAGGCCGCCAGCGAACAGCATCCGTGCTTTTACTGCGGAACGATATTCAAGAAGAAGCACGAACTACTGAGTCACGAGAGGAGTCACGTTAGTTCGGTGCCATTAGTCTGTACGACTTGCAACAAAACTTTTTCTAATATCGTCACGTTGAAAATGCATCGGAAGCGTCACATCCAAGGATCGACGTTTAACTGCGACGAATGCGATAAAGCCTTCTTCTCCAACACACAGTTGAAGCGTCACATCCAATCGCATTCCGGTATCCGTCGATTCCCCTGCAACTTTTGCACCAAGGCATTTTACAGCAATGCGGAGCGAAGACGCCATCTTCTCTACCACTTCAAAACCAAGAAATTCAAGTGCGAGGAATGCGATAAGGCGTTCTACGAATCGGGACATTTGACAATTCACATGCGAACCCACACCAACTTCAAACCGTACGTGTGCGACGTCTGCGGGAAGGGCTTCCCGACCAGAGTGAAGCTCACGAGACATCTCAAAATGCACAACAAGAACCGTTTTTCCGACAAACCACCATCGGACATCGTCCCGAAAGTTTCCAGAACCAAAGTCACCCCGAAATTCACAAAACTGAATCCTGCAAATAACAATGTGAACAATAGCATACAGATTTTAGAGGACGGTGCCACAAACTCCAATTCGGTCGTCTCCGTCGATGTCTTGAACAATATAGGACTGGATAACTTGCAAGACGATGAAGAGGAGAGTTACATCATCATTGAAGAAGATTCAAACGGAGGCGATGTCACAAATGACCCTTTGAATTTAAACGGAGTCCAGGTGTTTACTGATGATAACGGAGGAGTATTTTATGTATTAGATAATGATGAATTCACGTTCCTGAATCCAGATGATACGTGACAAATTGGGCGAACCAGTTAGATGTTTATCATAAAACAAAGTGATTGTTTCATGTATTGATTGAACCAAAAAGGTTGTGGAATTCTTTATTGTGCGCAGTATATTTAATCATGTTGTGGCCACGCCCCACCTTCGAAGAAATGTAGCCAAGTAGCCCCTGGCTTTTGTGCGGACAGTTTATGATCCCTAATTGCTTTACAGACTCCTGGTTAGCTGCATTATACATAGTATGCAAAGTTTATTGGCTAAATTGACACCAAAGGGTACTCAGAAAAGTTATTGTTTTATATAAGGGATGCTGCAATGTCACTGCTTTAACTGTAACTAGTTTTACGTCTCATTTTGGCGATCACACAGGCAAATAAAAGGTTCAATAGCATCCTCAAGTTGGCGATACTGACAGTATCCCGATGACTCTTTTTTTTAGATGTACAGGGTGACACAAAAACAATTAACGTGTGGCGTCTTACGTTAAAAATATAATTAACGTAGGACGCCATTTGCAAAAATTATAACATCTTCCTAGAGGGTGATTAATTTTGTGCCATCTGTTTTTGAAACATGGGTTTTGCAAACAACGAATCATTGCGGTTTACTAATATGTAGAGGAATTTAATAAATAAAATGTATAACAGATCCAGTGTATGTGATTTATCTATTTTTGGGACAGCTGTTTTGTCATCTTAAGGCGTTTTCAAACAAACAAATGTGATAAATATCATCATTTAAAAAATTTCTTTATTGAATTTCGTAAATAAATATGAAATTATATACTTGTAATCTTCAATCGATGTAATAGTTTACATGTAAATATTTATACATACGAAAGCTCAATTTGCTATTGAAAAATAATCTATTTTCAGTGTACGGATGTAATAAGGTCGGAATTATTTATACTGAATAAAAATGATATGAAATATTAGTTTTCAAATGTGTTTTATTATCTTGGCAAAATTTCCAATCTGCCTCCGTAGTGTAGTGGTCACCGCGTTTGGCTACTGCGCTGAAGGTCCCAGGGATCAAAATAAATAATATTAAGAGATTTTCTTCTTCTTCTTCTTCATCTTGTTGTAGGCCTTGTGGCCTGTTTTTAAGAGGGATTAGCTTCCTACAATGTCGATTCCCAGCTATGGATCCATCTCTTTGGTAGTCTGCCCGGGAGTCGTTTATCATGAGGTTGGACATACAGTGCGATGTGGGGGAGTCTGGATGGTTCCATTCTCCTCACATGCGCATACCATTGTCTTCTTCGTTGCCTTCCCCACCTAACGACATCTTCCATCTCGCATATTTCCCTGATCCTGGCGTTTCTTATTCTATCTCGAAGACTCTTGCCTGATATGCTTCTTCTGATATGTGATTTTTCACTCTTTAAATCACCCTGAACTGGTACCTGAAGCGCAAGGGGGATCACCTTTCCTTTGTGTATTTAATGATCAAGATAACACTGCTTCTATACGATGCAGTGCCATATGCACCATTGGGTGGGGATAAGGATTAGAAGAAGAAGTATAACATTTTAAACATGAAATAGTAAGTAATTTTTTAAGACGCTCAAAGTATGTCCTATTTAAATCTTCTGTATGAATGTATGTATGTATATTTGTATGTATGTTTGTATATACGCCTCCAGCTGCCCCCGTTCTGTCACTTATAGATTTGATCAGTTTAAAATCCTCCTTTTTTGAAGAAAGAAAATCGCAAACAAAATATCATGTATTGGATTACAGAGACCTTAATTGAAATGTTGTGCTAATTTTAAATTCATACCCCAATGGTGCATAGGGCACTGAATTGTATAAACACAGTGTTATCTTGATCGTTGACACACAAAGGAAAGGTGATCAGCCCTCCGCTTCAGGTACCAGTCCAGGGTAATATTGAATAAATATTAGAGTGAAAAAAATCACTTTTGTTTATTTGACCCCCCCCCCTGGGAATCGAGTAGCCGAGTAGACGAGTGTGCTGACCATTACACTACGGAGGCGGACAGAATTTTAAAACGGTGTTAGCAATTATTCTCTTGCTGCCGAGTACTTTGCATATTTCTTAAGGCGAATGGCGTGAACGTTGATGAACCCTGTTGCATCGTCAGGGCTTAGTCCACCGTGCTGATCCATACTGACCAGAGCTTCATCGTAAAGACCCTCATCACTGCTACGTCCAAGGATAGAAACTGAAAAAAAACATTTTCGTAAGATATCTCACTTTTTAGTAAGAGTTGTATGTTTTGTTTTGTTTTGTTTGCAATCATATCGTAGTCGTACAGGAGAAAGTGACCAACTAACAAAACGTAAAATTTTTAGGAGGGCCATTTAAGTCACTTTTGCTTGGCAATAAAATAAACATCAATGCAATTAGTCATTTTTAACAAGTCAATATATTATACTTTCAAGTTTAAAACCCTTTGGAATTTTTTTCAGGGCAATATTAAGCTAGTAAGATATCAAAAATTCAATAATCACGTTTTTGTAAAAAATGGACTTGCTCACTTTCTCCTGTATGACTTCGATATATGAAATTATGTCACTAAAGTATGCCTTATTTTTCAATGACTGCTTAGGCTTATGTTGACGTTTGCCATAATTGTACTATGACGATATTGTGCCAGCTTATTGTTTGGTTCTCAGAAAGAAAACATTTTCATTTTAATCTTTGATTTCAGCTTAGAAACTAAGAACATATCGCTCACTCCTTTCAAGAACATCATAAATCAAAAATCGTGAATTTTGAGTTGTGCATGTTTTCGGAATGCCCAGAAAATGTACTATATCCCAGCAAAAGAGGCATATTTTTAACTTAATATTTACCCGCTACAGGGCAGAAAATGCTGTTTTTACATTTTGATGAAAAGGTACTGTTTAATATTTTTTTTTTAAATACTGAATATTTTTCAAATGGAGAAAAAACCTTCAGGTTTAACCTAAAAAGATCTGTTGCACAGTAAAAAGTTCAATAAGTGGCTTGATGTTTATTTTTAATACATTGTGATTTCTTTTTAAACTTTAAAAACGTTCTCCTAAAAAAATCAAGTTTTTTGATTTATGACGTTCTTGAAAGGAGTGAGCGATATGTATGGCATGTGATAATGATAAATTTTCTCATACTTATTACTTATATTTTATACATTTTCTATCATTAATTAAAATGCTTTTGTAACACTCTCCTTACTTATATTGCTCCACAGTGTTATTTTTGGGCAATGAAGTAAATTTAAATAAATTGGAGATTAACACTCTCCTTATCATTCATCGTTCACTTTGTGTAATATCACTTTAACAAGCACTAATTCGTGACTACCGGTTTCAGAGTAATCACTCCATCATCAGTCATTAAAATAAAATTATTACGGTCTGACATTTGTACAAAAATAACATTTTGAAAGATAGAAAGAAGGCAAATGAATCACAATGGGAATATTTTTAAAAGTGGACTTGATATTATGTAAAAATTTTAAATCAAACACAGATATTTTGAGTCTACTAAATTATATTTTATTTACAAAAACACATAAAAAATTTATACTGTGACTATTGTTTCGCCTTGTTAGGGCATTATGAACGAATTTGAAGATCAAATGGATTACGGTCCTTATGTAGCTATATAATTCTAAGTGACGGTTGTAAAACTGTCACTTATGTGTTTTTGTTAATAAAATACAACTTAGACTCAAAAAATCTGTTTGATTTTAAATCAATACATAAATTAAAATGGAGTTCTACAAATTAAACGCCAAATCAATAAATAAATGACTTGATATTAAATAAAAATAAATTAAATAAAAATATTCCCACTTCTTTCTCTTATTCAAATTTTTTTTGTACAAATGTCAGACCGTAATTTTATTTTGATGACCTATGATGAAATGATTATTCCGAAACCAAAAACAAGGCAAAAAAATATACAGATGGAAATTGGGTATTGCGGTTACTTGTGATTAGTTTCCTCAGGGGTCGGGCGGCAGACTGACAGAGTATCGATTATTTTTTAAGAAGGAAAATTGTAGACAAAATATCATTTTTCATTAATTGATTCCTTCGTTGTAATACCCATTATTTGTATTTAAAGTTAAAGTAAATACCACTATTTCTTCTAATGTTTTTTCGAAATGCGAATAAATAATTCATAATTAAAAATAAAACAGCTTCTACCCCCTTCATCCCAAGGACACAACTCTAAAATGAAGACTTACCTTTACATCCGCTGTTTGAAAATGATTCAGAATGCATTGAAACATGTGTCACAATAGATTTTAAGAAATAGTGGGGACCAAGTAAAACTTAAATAAAAAAAAATATGTATCTTACTTCTTCCTTTGTATAGTTGAACCTTGACAAGACCAGTGACTCCGTCTTGGGAGTGCTCCAGACAATACCTGGCAAAATACGCCTCGGGAGAAAACCAGAAACCGTTGTAAACAAAGTCCGACATACGATCCTGGTACAGTTTCTTCAGCCTAAATAAAAAAACATATCAAAATGTCATGTAATGTGATGAAGTGACCATCCAGCAGTGACAAAACGTCACTATAAGGATAGTGAAGGTCTAACTTCTTCTAACCTTTATCCCCACCCCATTGGTGTATAGGGCACTGCATCGTATTGACGCAGTGAAGATAGGTGTAAAAAATACATCACTAACACCCAGGCTAATCAAACATACATCTTTCTTGAATTAATTTTTGTAACTGGCGGGAATCAAACCCATGATGCCAGTTTTGCAATCGAGCTCAACTACGTCATGGTGCCTGACTTTGTTTTTTAATCCCATTGCCCATCACTAATCAATTGCATCCTGTCCAAAAACTTGTATGGAAACAAGTCAAAATAAAAATCAAGCATAATTTCCCTACCTGAAAACTTCTTTATCTAAACTGTACGTTTCCAGATCAAGATGCGCCTCGTGAAGAATAGATCCAGCTGGAGTTTCATACACTCCACGAGACTGGAAAAAAAACAACTATAAATTGCGAACAATTTAAAAGTAAACACTATATTTCTTTAGTGATAAGATTAATTAATACTACGGAAGACTGCTCAAAATATTATGGGTTGAGTCTCTCAACTCTCATTCCAATTGAAGATATTTTAAGATGCATGAGAAACGAGAGAGAAGTTATAGGTCTTCTTCTTCTGCTTGGTGTAGGCCTTGTGGCCTGTTTTTAAGAGAGATTAGCCTCCTGCGAAGTTGATTCCCAGCTGTCAATCCATCTCTTTTGTGGTCTGCCTGGGTTAGCCGTGCAGTACAATGTGGGGTCATTATATTAAAAAAGGTAGAGTTTTTGGCCATTTTATAAGGGAAGAGAATTCATATTACAAGACAAAGTGTGAGATAAAAGTAGCATAGAAAGAATATTAAATGTCTTAGATACTTGAGAGAATAGTTTGACAATAGCACTAAGTAATTGTTTAGAGCAGCTGCAGACAAAGCAAAATGATTCAAAGTGGATGTTTTGAGGTTTACGACACTATAGGTAGGAGTGGCCTGTGTATATTAAATTATTCATACCTTGATTCCAATGAATCTATTCTCTACAATATCAATTCTTGACTTTAGCACTAAATATCTGTTTAGAGAGGCTATATACAAAGCAAAAATTGCCACGATGATTGTCAACTTATAAAATGGACTTTTTGAGGTTTACGACAGTATAGGTAGGAGTAGTTTGTGTAAATTACATTATTTGTACCTTGATTCCGATGAATTTATTCTCCACAATATCAATTCTTGACCAAAGCATTAAGTAGCTGTTTGGAGCAGCTGGATACAAAGCAAAAATTGCCATGACGATTGTCAACTTTCAAAGTAGACTTTTAGAGGTTTACGACAGTAAAGGTAGGAGTAGTCTGTGTATACAATATTATGTTATTCATACCTTGATTCCAATGAATCTATTCTCTACAATATCAATTCTTCCGACACCGTGATCTCCACCGAGTTTGTTCAGTCGTTGCACAATCTGCAGAGCATCGGTCACGACATGCAGTTCACTTCCCTCTCCGGGAAAATAGAGAGCTTTTGGCGTACCTGCACATAAAACATTATTTATTCAACTAAATATAAATGTATATTTCTATACACACAGTTGGATACAGTTTTTCATTCACTTCTTCATCCTCACTATTGGCCGACATATCATACAAACTTGGCACTATTCACCAACAAATTGTAAAGCTCAGAACTCTATTCAAAAAGTGACTCGGACAAACTCTCAATGACTAATTTATTTTACTAAATAGTTACTACTCACTCAAAAACCAGTTTGAAAATATAATGAATTTCGTAATAATTTTTTAACAAAATTCTGCAATAATTGGTAAATCACTAACGCACTAGCAAGTAATTTTATTTTAATAAAAAATCAATTAATAAAGAAAATGTGACCAATGTCAAATGAATACGTAATACCATAAACCGAAGTGATAAAAATTTGGGCAATGAATAAAAATCCTGATGACAAAATGCATCTTATAGATTCTAACCGAAAATTCTGTTTGTAAAGTAAGATTATTTTTGTTTGTAGCCTAAATTGTGTTCGTCACACGGTTGTTCATAACCCAAAGTTCAAAAGAATAAACAAATTACCATCGACAAACTTGATTTCCAAGACAGTAGGCTTGTTGGGCGCCTTGGATGGATCTTTGGTCATTTGGTACAAGTCATCTGGAGCTGCTGTAGCAGGATTCTCCAGGATACCGGATTCGTAACTTAAAAGAAAAAAACAAAATTGCGTAATTTGCTCAGCATCCATTGTGAAATTTCTTTTTTCGCAATGCCAAATCGGTAGACCTGCCAATCCTAAATATAAGTGGAAATGTCACTAGACGTCTGGTATGCTAAGTCCAAGCGAAGGTTTGGACAAACAATTTCCATTGGTTTGTGTAATTTGCACAAATCGCAGGTAAGAGCAAACTATATTTTTAGCGTAGGTCTCTTCTCTGTCTTACTCCTCATTACTGAGGGTTGTGACCCTTGTGGAAGCAATGACTCTTCTCCACTCATCCCTTGACTGCGCTGCACACATAGCCTTCCAACCACCGAGGTGCCTGCTGCTGCCTCTTAACTTGATCAGTCCATCGTGCGGTCGATCTTCCTCTCCCTCTCTTCCCCTTCAGGCTACCAATCACAACCAGTCATTGCAGGGTATACTCATTGCCACGCGCAATGTGTCCAAAGAACTGAAGAATCTGTCATGTACAGACAGTGGCCAGAGTTAAGCCATCCAAGTGCAACTCCTAGGATAAGTGCAGATACTTAAATCAATACCTGATATGCATAATATTTGCATCCATGGACCAGGGTTGTTTGGGAGTAACTGGAACCGGAATGCCATGCTCCTCTGCATAGCGCATCAGGTCTGGTCTCCCCAGGAATCTGGTGAAGAACTCTTCCATTCTCCACGGTGCAATCACCTGAGGATATACCATTCATGTTCACACGCTATTATACAAGTTCATGACCATTATTGGATTCCTTAATAATTTTGAATGATTTATACAATGAAGATACAGTTCATAATTTACGCAAAGTTATCCATAATATTTTGATGAAAAAAGTGTGGAACGACCCAGAATTTATTAAAAATTCTGGTTATCCACACTTTTTTTTTAAAGATTTGGATACATTCAAAATATTGTGAGTCATGTTAAGATTTATATTAATTATTTTTAAACCCTTATCCGCACCCCAATGGCAATGCATAGGGCACTGCTTCATATAAATGCAGTGTTATCTTAATCGTTTTACACATGAAGGAAAGGTGATCAGCCCTCCGCTCCAGGTGCCAGTCCAGGGTAATATTGAATAAATATATTAATAATAATGTAAAATTATGTCCGCCTCTGTAGTGTAGTCAGCATGCTTGGCTACCATGCTGGAAGTCTCAGGTTTGATTCCCAGAGAGTTCAAAATAAATATAAGTGATTTTTCATTAAAATATTAATATTATCTTTTTAATATTATCCCGGACTGGTATGTGATGCCCAGGGCTGATTGCATTTCCTTCTCGTACTTAACGACCAACATAACACTGCTTATATACGATGCAGTGCCCCATGCATTATTAGGTGTGGACAAGGGTTAGAAAAATAATAAAATACTGCTAGTGTACCTTTGCTTCCGGCCACAATGCGTACACACTGAGTTCGAACCTGACTTGGTCATTCCCCTTCCCCGTAGCGCCATGAGAAACATACCTACAATAATATTCAATTAGAAACTAAACTAAACTTAACCCTTACTGGTCCAATGTGGAATCTCATTCGACATTGATTTTTTCCTCTTAGGTCCCATGTCGGATATTATTCGTCATGTTTTTCATCATTTATATTATTTATTTAAATTCCATGCTTACATTTTTGTCACTCGTATCTAAAAGATGCTGTAATACAGCAGTATGTGGAGCAGAGGACAATTATTTTTTCCAATTGGAATGTAACTGTCTACCAAGATTTTTTTTTAAATGTTTTGGGGGTTAGTAATTAGGGTTAAAAGGGTTAGTAATTAAAATAACCGTAGAGAATTACAGTTTTGTTTGTATATATTGTAAATTCCCATATTTAAGACAGAGTTGATCCAAGGTCAAACAAAAATACTTGTAATAGTAATAATAATAAATTTGAATCATTTATATAGCACCATTTTCTTAAAATACTACCTCAAGGGCGCTTCACTGTAAGTGAATTGGGGAAAAGAAGATAGTGGAAATGATTTAGCAAACAAATGTGTACTTAGTTTTTTTTCTAAAGGTTATCTCTCATTATTTGTAACTGCTGGTGGAAGAACATTCCACGCCATCAGTCTTGCAACAGCAGAGGCACTCGCCAAATTAAGTGCGCTGGTTGCGACCTGGTTAGATCATTGTAGTGATCAATTTATTATATGGCTGGCTTGTGATCACTTTATACACTTGCGTAATGTTCACCATTCTGCCCATTGAACATCCTTATTGCATTAATTTTTGGAACCTGCATATAGTATGCAATGGTCGTGGATCCATTTCAACTTTTTTTTATTAATAAAGGAATAAACCGCAAAGCCTCTATTAGAGGCTTCTCTGCAGGTAGGATAGTAAGCATAGGGAAGGTAAATGTGAAAAATGCATCAGAAACACCCAGAGACCAATTGAAAATATATCTTGAATTTATATTGCACTTCGACGGGAATCTAACCTGCTACGCCAGTCGAGCGTCTATCCAACTACGCCACGGCGCCTGACATGTGGGTAGTAATTCAATAGATTTTGAAGTATTATTGATTGTGGCGCCATCGGTTTAGAAATTGGTAATAATAGGTAACTTACTTGGCATTAAGTCTCTTGGCTGTCTTAACGAGACCCTCGCTGATGCAGGGCCGGGCTAGGGAAGTTCCCAGCAGGTACCTACCCTCGTACAGCAACCCCATCTTCACGGCTGCCAACATGTAGTTCTCTACAAAATCTCTGCGGCGGTCGTCAATCACCACCTGAATTGTATTTTATTTTATTTTTTATTTATCTTCAAACCCTTAACTGCACCCAATTATTAACAATATATTGCAGTGTTTGACTCCTATATTTATTGTTAATTCTCGGGACTATCAAACTTTCGTTGGGTGTAAATCGTATATCCTGGTTGTGTACTAGAAGAATTTTTTGTATAATCAGTTTTATTTTTTTATCTTCATTTTCGTGTCATGCAAAATCGTCTTGCTTGCCAAGGGTTCGCCATCCCTGGCTTAGGGCCTTAACAAGCCTAATCCCGCCCTGGGTAGACTACCACTAAGTAGTAGTAGTAGTAGGAGTATCACCTAAAATAAGGCTGTCCTTAAAATGTACAAAGTATAGTTATTAAAATATTTACATCTTGTGCTCCAATCTTCATGGCTTTCGCTCTCGCAACTTGGAAGTCTTCATCCTGACCGACATCGGCCATATAGCAGACTACCTTGTACCCTTTTTCCAGTAGCCTAAAGTAAAAGTAAAAAGACAACATAGTAAATTTATCATCCATCCGTCTTTGCAGCAAATGAGACTTTAACCCTCGAAACTTATCACCAAACAAAATAATAACAAAAAAAGCATCAACTAAGTGTTGACTAACTGTGAAATCATTGCCGGTGAATTAATAATGAGAGAGTGTGATAAGAGAGCTTGTGAGGTTCGAAGAATCACAAAATTCTTCGAATTCTTTGAAAATTTAAGGTCAAATGTCGAAAAAAAAAATTTTGTGGAGAACCACCATCTCACAAAAAATTGATATATCAGTAAATAGATCAAAAGTTATTTTGAAACGCCTTCGTGGAATGGTATTTTAATTTTTAAAAAATAAATCACATTTATGAGGTAGAATGTGGATTTCTGGGGGTTGTGAGGGTTTATATACTGTCAGGCTGGTTAAGTTATCATTTCACACATATGCAGGTGTTTCCGAGTACATAAAAATAATCCGGGGTTCGGATCTTACATACATCCAAACAAAAGGATCCCCGCTAAATAAAAGCTTTCTTAATCCAACATAGATGGCTTTTGTGAACTCATATCGCTCACTCCTTTCAAGAACGTCATAAATCAAAAATCATCAATTTTCAGTTGTGCATATTTTCGGAGTGCCCAAAAAATGTACTATATCCCAGCAAAAGAGGCATATTTTTCACTTAATATTTACTCGCTATAGGGCAGAAAGTGTTGTTTTTGCATTTTGATGAAAAGGTATTGTTTAATTATTTTTTTAAATAAACTAAATATTTTTCAAATGGAGAAAAAACCTTCAGGTTTTACTTAAAAAGATCTGTTGCACAATTAAAAGTTCAGTAAGTGGCTTGATATTTATTTTTAATACATTGCATTATATTTTTAAACTTTAAAAACGTTCTCCTGAAAAATCAAGTTTTTTGATTTATGACATTCTTGAAAGGAGTGAGCGATATGTAGAGCATCATGAGATTTAATATATTTTTAGATTAAAACAAATATTTTAAGCTTTTCCACTTTATTTTTATTTGACCAGCGACCGGGTTTCGTCGTTACCGACATCATCAGACTGGTGATAAAAAACTGAAAATAAAGTGGAAAAGCTAAATATTTTGGTTTTAATCTAATAATATATTAAAAATTCAATTCCATCACGAAGTGTCAGTGGATAATATACATCATGAGATTAATGATATATGTAGCAGTTTCAAAAATTTGAGTAGTGTGGTTGTCAATCATGGGTAGAATTGTGAATGTTACGCTTGTGTAAAGTGAGAACTTAACTAACATATAACCGGTCATAAGCCCTATCATAAACCCAGACCTCCGTATTCTCCTTTGTTGACATTTCAAAAATAACTCTGAAGTGGAGGAAACCAAGATTTGTGAAGAAGTAAATGGTCCGAATGGACTCAAAATGTTGAAATTATATCTTACCATTTTAAAATGCAGCTGGTGTCAAGTCCTCCGGAGTAAGCTAGGATCACCAAATCGCCTGACATCCTTGTTGAAAATCTTGTACAAACTACCAGAATTCAGCCGAAACAACAAGATAAAAATGGAAAATTCAGTGATAAACGTAAACTGGATAATACACCACGATCGCGGTCAACTTTGCACTTTTGACATAACAAGATACGGTAATCAACGTATTTTCTTTTTTATTGTAGCTGCAGACAGTTGGTAGAATTCCATATTGAATTGTTGGGTAATATATCCAAAATTGAACACGGTTATTGGATTGAATCCTACTTTTATTTACATATGCATATATGATAATATCACTCACTCCTTTCAACAACGTCATATGTATATCAAAAATCATACATTTTCAGTTGTGCATGTTTTCGGAATGCTCAGAAAATGTACTATATCCCAGCAAAAGCGGCATATATTCAACTTAATATTTACCCGCACAGGGCAGAAAGTGTTGTTTTTGCATTTCAAAGAAAAGGTATTGTTTAATTATTTATTTTAATATCCGAAATATTTTTCAAATGGAGAAAAAACATTCAGGTTTTACCTAAAAAGATCTGTTGCACAGTAAAAAGTTCAATAAGTGGCTTGATATTTATTTTAATACATTTTATTATATTTTTAAACTTTTAAAACGATTTCCTGAAAAGTTTCTACATTTGATGTTTTTGACATTTTGAAACACTGACTAAAAATATTTACAAAATGTCCTTATATACTAAAAATAATTGCTATTATTAGGTCTAGGGGTACATATAATGGTGGGTATTTCGGTGGGTAATGTAGATTTCTATGAAAGTTAAGATAAGCAATGTAGTTAAATATCAATTAGGGTATAATGAATACAATTAGTATGGCTTTAAAATTAATACATTAGTATTTTCTTTTGTTCAATTTAAGTATGGTAAGGGTGAAGACTGACCGGAGCATTTCGTTGTAACGTAATGTCGTAACATCGCTCCCAGCGAGCAACAGAAACTATGGATGGAGCACTCGGCTCGGTGTACTGACTGCCTGAATGCTGGCATAAGCAAGAATAAGGATTATTTTTATATAATCCTATTTATAGTTGGAATAATTATTAACCTCGCTTATGATGTCTCCTTCTTCTAACCCTTATCCGCACCCAATGGTGCATAGGGCACTGCATCGTATTGACGCAATGTTATCTTAACCTTTCTTTACGTAAAGGAAAGTTCTTGACCAAAAGAAATATGTGTTCAAGTGGGGACTGACCAGTCATTTGGTCGTAACGTAATACTTTACGATGCGAGCATTCTTATAGTCAGCCGAGCCTGTCCCGAGTACTCCATCCGATGTTCAGATGCTCGCCGCGAATGACATTACGACGAAATGCTCCGGTCAGTCCCCACCTTTAGATTTTAAATAAAGAATTTGAGAAATATTTATTTTTGTGAATTTTTTGGGTTTTGTGTGGTATTTTTATATCAACCTTCCCTATCATTAGTAATGACAGGATAGTTCTTAGCTACAGACAAATATCTTAAATTTTGCGGGTTATTTAAAAAAAAAACAAGTAATACTTTTATTAAGACCCTGTAGGCGTTGACTCTTTCCTAATCTTCCCATTTTGATAAACTCTTGAACTTGAAATATGTTTTTTTGTTTCGAGTTATCTTACGTGAGGATGGATGTGATATTATTATGTGTATACATAAAAATATAACCGAACTGGAATGAGTTGTTTAACTATAGATGAAGTATCACACAGGGAACAGCCAAAAACAGAGCATCTTAATTCAACTTAACTTTGTTAAGTGCCCTAAACATTGTATAGGATAGATGCAGTATTATCTTGTTTCGTAGGGCAAATATTTTGAATGTAAGACAGATTTTCATTAAGTCAATTTTAGAGGACTTACACAAAAACAAAGAGCCATACGTCATTAACCACACTAAAAGCACAAGATCAAAAACTGAAGGCAAAATAAATATTCCTCGTGTGAGATCTTCGTTTGCCCAAAGACATTCAAATTTTATAGGCCCTCGAATATATAATATGCTCCCACAAGAAATATTATGTTCAGTTGGAAATAAATTCAAAATGCACACAAAAGAATGGGTCCTAAAAATTGGAAGATCCCAGCTGGAGCAGCAAATAAAAGTTTGTGTGTGATTAATCTATGTATCAGTGTTTTATAATTATATAATCCTATTTTCTAATTTTATAATATCACTCCTTTAGATTTTACTTTTCTTTTAGTTAAACTCTCTATTTGCTTTCATTTTATAATTATTATTTCATATTATTTCAGTCTTACCACTTTTATATTATCATTAAAAATATATAAAGCTGTATTATAAAAAGAATAAGCATACCCTGCCTACCTCAGAACAGGTATCTCCAAATACCTAGTGAGGATAGACAGTGTCCAATAAAAAAAATAAAAAAATTATATATATAATATATATATATATATATATATATATATATATATATATATATATATATATATATATATATATATATATATATATATATATATATATAAATATGTATAACTTGTACAAAATTATATTAAATAATAAACGCTGTTCTGCAGCACTGAACCTGAACTTGAACCTGATTATAAATACCATAAAAGTAAATACAACTATTTCTTAAAATCTACTGTTACAAATGTTTTGATGCATTGTGCATCATTTTCAAACACCATATTTAAATTTTTAAATAAATTCTTATATAAAATTAAAAATGGATGGATATCCACAATGTGACTGCCGAATCACTATGGCCTTATGCCTCGATTGTAAATCCTAAATAATATTAAAACAGGCATCCCAATTGGAATGTTCTAACCCCCCTCCCCCATCTTTAGATATTTAGAGATAGAGAAGGAGAGAGCAGAATCGTTGTAATTTATTACTTAGGAATTTACTCAATCCGCCATAATTATTATTTTTTAAACTATGCATTTTTACATCTCAATATAGATGAAGAATATGGAAGTCTAGGTATTTACAGGGCTTATGACCAATTAAAGGCTGGTTTAAATGATCATTTTGTACATATCACTCACTCCTTTCAAGAACGTCATAAATCAAATTACTTAGATTAGATTTTTCAGGAGAACGTTTTTAAAGATAACAAATATAATACAATAAATTAAAAATAAGTATCAAGCCGCTTATTGAACTATTTACTGTGCAACAAATCTTTTTAGGTAAAACCTAAAGGTTTTTTCTCCATTTGAAAATTATTACGCATATTTAAAAAAATAATTAAACAATACTTTTTCTTCAAAATCCAAAAACAACACTTTCTGCCCTGTAGCGGGTAAATATTAAGTTAAAAATATGCCCCTTTTGCTGGGATAGAGTACATTTTCTGGGCATTCCGAAAACACGTACAACTGAAAATTGTCAATTTTTTATTTATGACGTTCTTGAAAGGAGTGAGCGATATGTAACATTCACCAATCTACCCATGATTGACAACCACACTACTAAAATTGTTGGAACTCGAGTAAGCGCTGTAAATTCCCAAACATTCAAAAAAGTTCAGACAGTTCTTCTTCAACTATGTTGAGATGTCAATATAAATAACCCTCAAGTGGACAAACCCAGAGTGCGGCCAAATCCTTGTTCACAAAGATTTGGGCACACTCTAAATATAGTGTTATTTACAAAGTCGATCGGCGGCAAAATCTAAATATATAAAACTGTGTGCAACCCATCATGACATATCGCTCACACCTTTCAAGAACATCATAAATCAAAAAACTTAATTTTTTAGGAGAACGTTTTTAAAGTTTAAAAATATAACACAATGTTTAAAAATAAATATCAAGCCACTTATTGAACTTTTTACTGTGCAACAGATCTTTTTAGGTAAAACCTGAAGGTTTTTTCTTCATTTGAAAAATATTTAATATATTAAAAAAAATAAGTTAACAATACCTTTTCTTCAAAATGCAAAAACAACATTTTCTGCCCTGTAGCGGGTAAATATTAAGTTAAAAATATGCCTCTTTTGCTGGGATATATGTAGTACGTTTTCTGGGCATTCCGAAAACATGCACAACTGAAAATTGACGATTTTTGATTTATGACGTTCTTGAAAGGAGTGAGCGATATGGGATCGAAAGCAGAGCGGACACCGTACTCATAAAAAAAACGCACCAAGAGTTTCAGAAATGAAGACTAGCATATCTGGCAAGTCTACGAGATGAACTAAGAATCAGCAAGATAAGGAAGATATGCGAGATCGAAGATGCCGTTAGGTGGGGAAGGCAACGAAGGAGACAATGGTATACGCATGTGAGGAGAATGGAAACATCCAGACTCCCCATGGCACTGTACGGCTAACCCCAAGACAGACCACCGAAGAGATGGATCGAAAGCTGGAATCAACATTGCAGGAAGCTAATCCCTCTTAAAAATAGGCCCCAAGGCCTACACCAAGCTGAAGAAGCAAAACGTATATAAGAAATAAAACACCATTTAGTTTTCACAGCGTAATTTTTATTAATTAATACTGGGAATATGCTTTCCATTAGATAACAATGCGTTTGAATATACATATTAATAATATATTACCTACTGTAATAGTCAATTGACAATATTTATAATATTAGTGAACTTTCCTTCCTCTCAAGACTTTGAAGTCTACATTAGAATGAATTATAAATAAGTTAATACTATAAACTATGTTGACCACCATTAGAAAAAGAAATTTTTTATTTTTTTATTTCATATGATAAAAATATTAAAATTTCACTTGGTAAATACCACTATTTAACTGCCACAACTTGGCGTTTTTTTAAAAAAGATTACACTATATTCAACAACAAAAATGACACTTTTCCCAAAAATTGTTCAGGCAATGGTTGAAATATTGTCAATAAAAGTATCAAATGAACAAGAAACGCGTTCCATTTTAACAGCTATTTCAACACCCTCATTATCATTCATCCTTCACTTTGTGTAATAAATATAGTAAAATACTTTAAGTGGCATTGCACAAAGTGAACGATGAATGATAATGGGTGTTATATTACCATACCACAAAGTTTACAATGCTTTTAATAAACTAAAATATTAAAACATTCCAACGGTGGTCATACAAACAGTATAGACACTTTGAAAATCACAAAATATTATTTGGAATAAACATAGGTTATTTATAGATACAAAGATAATAATGGAAAACACGCACACAGAGAAGAAATTTTTATTAAACTATAATATTACATCTATTAGGCATTCTTTTGATTAAAACATACAACCAAACTTGTGGCAAATATATCAAACTTAATAGACTATTTTTTACACTCCATTAAGATTTAAACTGCTTTCTTTTCTATGCAATTGAAGAACATTTTGAAAGATGAAATTAGCTGTCTTTTGATAATATAAAAAGCCGATATATCGGATTTTGGTAGCCAAAGGGATATATATATATATATATATATATATATATATATATATATATATGTGTGTAGCCCTTTCATTTTTGTGTGTATGTGCCAGGAAATATAAAGCACTACAGAAAAAGCCACCATGGAGTTTAAATTTATCATTCCAAAAAATCACATTTTAAACACCGCCATTTTTTCAATCACATACTTTCCCCCAAATAAGGGTTTTTTTTATCTTATCAACAATTCTAAAAGTTTTGAAAAATTCTATCAATTCTCTTTCTACTTTTAAATCCAAATTTTTTATAAAAATATCAGCGAGAATGTCATTTCACACCGATTCAATTACAAAATGACTGACTTTTCTTTTACAATATGAAATGGCTCTAAAATTCAAATCAGGAATTGTTCAAAAGCATAGACAAACTTGTTCTCGCAATGTGACCAGATGTAAAAAAAAATCTACCTCTGGGTAAGACCATACTTACACTTAAAAACATGTAATGTCATTTTCTATTTTCCAAAGACCATCGGTTGTAATGATAAATACTCAAAATATATTTAATTCTAATAATTATGGTGAAAGGCTACTTAATTCACTATCTATTTTCATATATAAGTAAAAAGCGTTATTTTCTGAAAACTACTGCAAAATAAGTAGGTAGGAATGTAAATTGCGATTTATTTTTTAAATATAAAATAAAATTGCCATTACAAAAAATATTTAGCAAGACAGGTAGGTACTTACTTTTTAAAACCTTTACTTAT
This sequence comes from Brachycentrus maculatus, assembly GCF_059751285.1. NCBI lineage: Eukaryota > Metazoa > Arthropoda > Insecta > Trichoptera > Brachycentridae > Brachycentrus > Brachycentrus maculatus. The sequence goes on from NW_028281206.1 coordinate 1,686,203, forward strand.
TTTTTATTGTAAAGAATATTACAATGATTATTAATATGTATCTATGTATGTTTTTAATCATATATAGTTGAATGTGCAATACTTGTTAAACAATGTAGACATATATGTATATGCTTTTCAAATATCAATAATTCATTAATAGCTCTTAAAAAATAAGCAATTGTAAAATGTAAATCTACATAAACAACAAAATAAACTATCTATATTCAAAACAAAAAATCTAACATTTTTATTTATTATATATATAATTAGTACAGTCATGAATTTAATATCCACTCTTTTAAGGTATTAAAATTAACATGTTAAAAAAATCATACATTATTTAAAAGAAAATAAAAATATTATATTTATTTAACATAATTTATCAACGTCCAATTTCAAGACCAAATACATACGATTTTTTGGACATTAACGATCTATAGAACACTGCAATAGATTAATGGAGTAATAGGCAAAAACTAGTCAGGTAAGAATATGAAAATATTTTCAGCGAAATAACTCTTATTTTTTGTTGACTAAGCCTAGAATTGCATTATAATGTTGATCGTAATACTGCTTTAACAAATTGTTTGTGGGAAACGCTTAAAAGCATCTTTTACATACTGCTGATAGAGAATGGAAGAGGCTTATTCCATTTGCTTACTTTTGGTAGAGCGGAAGACGCCAAAAGACACAGTACAGATTGGAGTTGGATTTGCGGTTATGTGTGATTAGTATACGACCCTAATTAGTATACTAATTAGGGTCGGGGTTGATGAAAAAACCACCCCCCCACAATGTGTTAATATTCAAAACAGAAATCATTATATTTTTCATTGAATGGCAATTACCTGGTTTTGAATTTGGACAGTCGACACTTTAAAACAAATAAGACAATGTGGTTAGCTAACATAAAGCAGATCTGCTACAATTAAAATAAAGAGAAAAAAGTTTTACATAAACACTCGCAATAAAAAAGAAAGAAAAGAGAAATTCTAAAATTAGGTTATGTTAGAGTTGTCTCAATTCAACCATACTGTTTTTTTTTTACTATATTTATTACAGTTTAATACTTTTAACAAAATTAAATGCCAAAGAAAACTGAGAAATGTATGGCTTATATATATTATCTTGTATGCACTGAGAGGATAATATTTATTTTTGACATTTGAAATTTTTACTACATATTCAGTTTCAAACCTTATGCAAGGTCTCCACAACATGAGAACTTTATTTTAACTAAATTAACTTAATTTTAATCAGAAAATAAGTAAAAAGAAAAATGCTAATACCACAATACAACAGATACTGGTAGAGAGAAGAAATAAAAGAAGTTTTATCTATACGAACTTATCAATTAGTATTCACTTTTTGGTATGACGAGTCTAACTGTATACACATTAATTTACCATTAATATTTTAACATTAAAGTACATAATTCAATAAAAACAAATTATCTTTTATTAACAATAAGCAAGCAAACTTCCATATTTAAATATATACAGTGAAACCCAGATTTTACATCTATGGATTTAGCGTTTTCCTGCCAATTGGGTGTAATAATTTCAGTCCCAATATATATTAGTTCATTTATTACCCGTATTTATGATTTTTCCTCCAATTTATGTCAAAAATATTCAAAATATGTGAGTACAACATATTGGAAGAGAATTTAAAAGAGTGGTTCGTCAATGCATTAGTGAAAAGGCACTACGCATTGCGAATCCACTCAATACCCAAGGATTTACTGCATCAAATGGATGGATAGATCGTAAAGTACACTGAGGGTCTTGAAAAACATGTTTTTCAGGCATTGATGGCGTTCGAGAAAAAACTTTTGAAACATGAAAAAGAACTACACAAAAAAAATCTACATGATTTTTTCAATAAAAAACAAAATTAAAGAGGTGTTTTTTTCAATCCCCCATTTGCAATTTTCCTCAATTTTTTCCAGTCCTTTAACCTTTCCGGGAGTATGGACGTAAATGAACGTCGATGTGAATTTTCCTTAAAGGAGTATCGATGTTAATGAACGTAGAAGTCCGTCTGTCGGTTAGTATGATGTAACTTGTATAGCAATGACATCTGTGGAAATTAGTGTGTAATTTTGTCATAATTGAAAAATATTTCTAAAAGGTGTTTTTTTTAAAAATAATAATATCATACATCGATTTGATGAAAAAAAATTTTTTTTTCATGTAAAAAGAACCCACTCCCCAGAGAAAGTCGGACATCAATTTTTGTACTCCCGGAAAGGTAAAAAAACATAAAATAGGAGTTTCACTGTATATTTTAATATAACACATTATATTTAATATATATTTATAATACATCATACATATTTGTAATACATGCTCTTAATACATAATTAATAAAATAAAACATTGTAAGCGATGCCTATAACAAACGGAATTCAATAACATTTGATCAAGAGCGCACAATAGAATTGCATTTGCAATGTTGGTAAGACGTTATGCTTATAATTTTGATCAGATTGCCATTCACCAACATTTTGAAATATCCTGAATTATCTGTAGCAGCAAAAAAACTTGAAAATATGTATCGACATCCGGTATTAAAATGCCCAAGCCGTAAAGTGCCTGCGACACAATCAATGATATTATAATTTTTTTGTATATGACGATCACCAATGTGACAAATTGTGTCAATAACGCAGTGGTAATCTCTAAGAATATGTTTGCCATTTTTCATTGACAGAATATGATGTGAATTTTTATAGAAAAGCTATTTTTATCTCTGGTTTTCCATTATTTTGTCTATGGCAGTAGAGCAGCTGTCAAATAGCCACCTCGTAGTAATACCTATGCATCTTTAATTTAAATTTTACTCGGTAAATACCACAATTTCTTAAAATCTATTTTGACACAATTATTTATTAAACACCGTTTGAAAATGCTAAATGCATCGAAACATGTGCCAAAATAGATTTAAAGAAATAGTGGTGTATACCGAGTAAAATTTAAATTAAAAATGGATAGATTTTTAGAAACAAACTTACTGACGAATCAATTAATGAAATTGTGACTCTTTTTTATTGGGAATCGATTTAAATACTGCGTGAATATCATAGCAGTTTTGAAAAATACAAAGGAAACAGCTATGATTTAATTATCTAAAATAATAATTTGTGCAATTACTGCAAATGTTGACCGTGGAATTATAAAAAAATTCTAAAAATATTAAGATTACACAAACGCAGATATTCCGCAATAACGCTTTAAGTTAACAAGCTTTTATTGATGGAGATGGACCCCAAAGGACTATCTGCATTCAATATTATGTTATAAATACTTCATGCAACAAAAATTGTAAGTAGAACATTATAAATTTCCAATCCATCGGGGATCTAGTTAAACCATGTATTGACACGAGTTAACACACTTCAAACGGGAAAGGTATTTCTACCTGTTCGATCGATTGATGCTTAAGGACGGGAAGGGTATTTTTACCTTCTGCGCTGGCCTCATTTCAAAGCAGAAAAGAAGGAATTACATATTTCATATTTTTATATGAGTATTGCACTAATCTCTCTGTTAGATCTTAAGTATATGTACATAATTAAAAGATCCCATTGCTAGCGGTCCGCAGGCCCAAAAAACTTCCATCCTTAGTGTGTTGGACACATTTTGGACAAGTGTTCCGCTGGCGACGGAATTTGATGATTGTGTACATATGGTTTAGACCTTAACAAAGAAATTGGTACATTATATTCATATAAAAACATTAAATAACTCTAACTTCTTTTCTGACTTTGAAATGAGACGCGCACAAAAGGTAAAAATATCCTTCTCATCCTCAAGCATCATTTAGAAATAAAAAGACTTTGATTTTTGATCCACTCACATTTTTATTAACAACCAAATAGTTTTGGCAACAACCTGTTGCCCACTTCATAGTCATAAATTGAACACTGAAGAAGGCAACAGTTTGTTGCCGAAACTTGTTGGTTGTTAATGAAAATGTGAGTGGATTAAAAAACAGTCTTTTTTTTTAATTCTCAAAATAATATATCAATATGATCCACAAAGTTAATGCTTTCAATATTCAAAACAGAAATACCTTTCCCGTCCTTTGCAAGTTAATAATCAGAAGTTAATCTTAGTTCAATGAATGCTACATATCTTAAGTCAAATAATTCCAATACCGGTGTCAAATTTGCCGAAATTTAGTTGGGATTCTTTACGATGAAGCCTTGCCTGATTCAATATCGTTATTCGGAGATGAGAGGTCGCGGGGAGGGGCCGGTCTAGGCGCTGAGGCCGGCGAGGTCGTTGAGGAAGCCCTTGGGGGTGGTGATGTGCGTGGAGCCGATGATGACCTCCCAGTTCTTCATGGCGGCCGTCACCTCGTATGCGCATCGCACTTCCGACAGGCAAATCCCTGTATAGAGGAAGAAAAATACAGAAAATTGGATGAATGGATCATTCTCATGTGTTATTATGTATTGGCTAATAAATTAATATGAAAAATCACAAGACTATCGGTAACATTCTTAGTAAAATCTGTAGAGAAGTAAGGGAGATATTAAGGTTTAAACTTGAGATATTTCCCATATTATTTTTTGACATCTCATCAAAGATGAAGAAGAATATGGAAGTCTGGGCATTTATGGGGCTGACGACCGTAATAGTCTGGTTTAAGTAACCACTTTACACACGTGTAACATTCACCAATTCTACCCATTATTGACAACCACACTACTCAAATTCTTGAAGTTCTGTACATATTATATATGAATCAATTTTGAAACATTGTTCTTGAATCACTAGAACTTCACTAGAGACATCTATTGGTGAGATGAAAAGAATAAAAAGATAATTGGAGATAATCCAGATTTGTGAACAAGTATTTGGACACACTCAAAATGTTGCGATATTTTTATAAAACGAAAAATTAACGCCGCTATACGTCATTAAATTTTACGTCATCATGTGTGTGATCTCTTATAGTATCTGCTTTTAGGATACATACAGCTTCCGGAATTAAAAATTCCACAACACGCTAGTGAAGAATCAGGGGATAACTCCGTAAGTGGTAAAGTGGAACTTACCTCCAACAACGAAAACAATGAGACGTGGAACATTCTTGATGGTTTGCTGTGCCTTATCCTTGTGCCAATGCCCGTAGCGAGCGCTGAAAATTGAGCAATATTTTAAACGTCAATATCAAACTAAACTCTATCTGAGAAATGAATGTTTTTAACAAAATATTATTATCAATTTCTTATTATTATTAAGATAATGGTGGAGAATGGAAGCATCCAGACTCCCCCACATTGCACTGCACGAAATGTTTGATAATGTCTTAATAAGACAAAACGCGTCACATATCATCATATAAATGTAAATAAAAGTACAATTTTATCCAATAACTGTTTAAAATTTATAAAATAAAAGAACTTTGTTTTAACCACTTTTTATCAGGGTTTATGTACTAAATACTAAAACATTGAAATACTCATAGTTAGGTTAAAGTTAATTACCCTTCCCTTACGATACCAAGATGATGACAAGGTTCTCGTCGAAACCGGTTGAATAAAGTTTATTAATAAAAAGTGGTTAAAACAAAGTTGTTTTATTTTATAAAGTTTATAAAATGTGCCACAAAGATCTGCGAAAAACATTCAAGAACCAATAACCGTGTTTTATTTTGTATATCATTCTGAAACAATTCTGAAATTAAGTTCAAGTTACATTTTACAATGAACAAAATACAGATAGAGGAACCTACAATGGTAATTTAAAAGTTTAAAATAGGACACAATAGATTTTATTCTACAATTTTTTTTTTATAAAGTGTCTCGACTTGTATGAAAGTCAGAGCATCCCAGGGCTAACCACCTGGCATTTGGCTGGCTAAAGTGATCACTTAAAACCGTACCGACATGTGAAAGGTTCCACTCCTTTCAACAACGTCATATATCAAAAAACTAGATTTTTCAGGAGATTATTTTTAAAGTTTAAAAATATAATCAAATGTTTTAAAAATAAATATCAAGCCACTTATTGATCTTTTTAAGGTGCAACAGATCTTTTTAGGTAAAACCTGCATGTTTTTTCTCCATTTGAAAAATATTTAGTATATTTAAAAAAAAAAATTAAACAATACCTTTTCTTCAAAATGCAAAAACAACACTTTCTGCCCTGTAGCGGGTAAATATTAAGTTAAAAATATGCCGCTTTTGCTGGGATATAGTACATTTTCTGGGCATTCCGAAAACGTGCACAACTGAAAATTGTCGATTTTTGATATATGACGTTGTTGAAAGGAATGAGCGATATACAGGTTTCAAGAATTAAAGCAATATGGATGTATGATCAATAATGGGCAGAATGGTAAACGTTATACAAGTGTACAAAGTGACCGCTTGAGCCAGCCAAATGACGGGATGCTCTGACTTCCATCTTCTTTCATATGAAAAGAAAATATGCATGTTTCAAATCAAGTTGAGATAACCGTAGCATATATGTATAAAGTAATTAGGAATGCACACACCTTACACACGAACAAAACAGTATAAAGTGATTGGGAGTTTACACACAGAATAGGCGACAGAATAAATATTAGGAATCAAAGATTGTATTTTTTGGTTCCTTGATGAATGGATAAATATCGCGATGTGTGATTATTGGCTAATAAATTAATATGAAAAATCACAAGACCATCGGTAGCATTCTTATTGAAATGTGTAGAAAAATGAGGGAGATATCAGGGTTTAAACTTTAGATATTTTAATAAAACGAAAAACGTGCATTCGCATACTTCATCAAATTTCCGACATCGAACGTTTTATGACGTCATATGGTTTATTGTCTATGGTTTATAGAGCTGTAATAGTAGTAGTGTGGATTGTTTGTTTACCACTACACTACCATTTGTGTTATACAAATATGAGGGGAGGGGGAGGGTGGGAGGGTGGACCACAGCAGCAACAAATAGAGCCGTACCTACCTAGCCTCTACCATATACAAAATCACAGATTTTCCTGTATCGAGATATTCATTATCCAAATAGCCGCAAAATTGTATTAATTTGATACGTGTTTTGGCAAAGAGCATAATTTTAAGTTAACTTTAAACTCATATTATTTTTTGACATCTCATCAAAGATGAAGAAGAATATGGAAGTCTGGGCATTTACGGGGCTGACGACCGTAATAGTCTGGTTTAAGTGACCACTTTACACACGTGTAACATTCACCAATTCTACCCATTATTGACAACCACACTACTCAAATTCTATATTTAGTATTTGGACACACTCAAAATGTTGTAACTTTAAACTCGTTTATCTCAAAACTAATGTTTTTAACTTGCATTAGCCATTGCACATTAGCGCTGCCTCCCACGTTCATCTTGTCCCCTTCATTGAGGCTGGCTCACCTCAACTCAGCCGGCGTCCTCCACACCGCCAGTCTGCGTGTGCATCCTCTCGGCTTCTGCAGTCTCCGCTTCTCTCGCGACGTTTGCGCTCGACACTGTCTGTTTCCGCTTGACTTTGGCTATAGAATAGTGCCAAAAACAGCCAAAGGCAAGCAGAAGCAGCCAAGTCAGCAGTCATTCTGCAGAGCAGCACATCTCCGCGTAGATCCGGCACAGCACAAAAGGGTAGATAGAGGACTGATGAAAAGGTATAGTCCCCTTGGAAGACACCCCAGGGGCGTGCATTCGATATAGGCAGAAAAGCAGTGCCTATCCTAACCCGCGTGACGTATGAAAACGCAACCAGTACCTACCCTACCTTATTAAGTAGTACCTAGTTCACCTTCAGTGGCATGCGCAAAGTTTTTTTTTAACCCTTAGGAAGATGGGCAAGACTTTTTGTCAACCTTCAGTGAACAGGCTGCAAAAGAAGAGACTTTTTTATTAACCCTTTGAGTGCGAACCGTCGATAGATGGACTCTCTATGAATGCGTATAAAGTGCAGAGCGTCGGAATACCGACTATTGCGCAATTTGATTTAGGTATGGACCTGTACGGACGTGTCTTAGCGCGCGCATGTATAACGTTTTTAATAAGCTAATAACATTTATAAAGAACCATTTAAAATTATTTTGCTGTGAATTTAACATTGATTTTTGTTTTTTTTTTAAGTAAAAGTCTTTTATTTCTACCTACAAAATGTCAAATTCGTCAAGTAGTGATGATGAAAAGCAATTAGCAATTTATGCAAAATATGTGAAAATAAGCTCAGCACTATAAGGGTTAAAAAAGAGAAATATTTGTGCTTTTGCTATTTACAAAAATACTTCAATTTCTTACTATTTCTGTGAGCCTGAGCAGCTCAATTGTAGTAGATTAGATTCGAACCAAAAACTCTGCTTCGAGAGTCCGCGACACTAACCACGGGACCACAACCCGACACTATAAAGAATGCACGCCTCTGCTTGCCTACTACCTATCTCTACCGCCAACCCAGCTTACCTTACCACCTACCCTAATTAATTCATCGAGACACCCTTTATGCCCGCTAGCGATGCAGACAACGACTACAGAGATTCAGTCACCTGGTGGGCGCGTTGTAGGCGGCCCCGTGGGCGCGGCCGGCGGGCAGCGGCAGGAAGGGGAACTGGCGCTGGTCGAGCCTGTCCTCGATGGCGTCCTCCATGATGTCCTTGATGACGGGGGTCCAGCGGGACATCTGGTAGGTCTGCTCCGTGATGCGCTCCTTGCGCGCCACGTTGAACTGCTTCTTGCGATTCCCCTGGACAATCAAACGCAACGGTGACTAAACAGTATCTAAAATCTTGTGAGAAACTTCTCTTTTTAAAAATTAAACACTTGCAATAAACCACATAATGAGTTTTATTTTTATACACAACTAGTTTCAAAAACTAATAATAATAATGTAATAATTTGGCATAGTCAAGAATTTCAAATACTTGGGCATAGTCAGGTCAGTAGTCAGAATAATCGGCAGCTATGAATGAAAAGATGCATGAATATAGAAGAGGCCGAGGTGTGGTGTTCTATTTTCTCTGCCTACCCCTGCGGAAAAGCGGTTATTAACACTGGCCTCATCATCAGCATGTCGGCCGTGTTGTTGGCAAAGTATACCAGAGTCGATATATCGATTCCAAGCACTTGCACAGTGGCATCATGATTTATTTGGCCGTATATACTTTATTGGAAACTGCGTCCGACTCATGACTTATTTGGCTGTACATTATTTATCGAATTGAAATAACGTCTGACTCTTGACATATTTGGCCCTACATTCTATGTTAAATCGAAATTGCGTCTAACTCGTCACGACTTATTTGGCCATACAATCTTTATTAAATTGAAATAGCATCCGACTCATGACTTATTTGGCCGTTCATTCTATATAAATTCAAAATTTCGTCCGACTCATCATGATTTATTCGGCTGTACGTCTTTATACGAGTCACGGGGGTAGACTCACATCAAGGACCACGTTGACACCGAGATGCGCCAGATTGGCGACCGTCTGCTTCTCCGGCTGCCCGAGCTCGGCGTGCGTGACCAGCTTGTTGAGGTTCTCCTCGGAGATGCCGTTCTTGGACATGGTGTACAGCGCGATGATGCGCATCTTGTCCTGGGTGGTCACCGTCTGCAAACATCACACACACTAAAACACTGCCTATTCATTAACCCTTTGCACGATTTGCCCATACTTGGTACGGGCAATTCTTTAAATTGAAACTGTGTACTTTTCGTGACATGTTTGGCTGTACGTAATAAATATATTAAATTCAAATTGCGTCTGAGTTGTGAATGCTTAATTGAACATTACAATAAAATAATTTGTATTTACACATTACATGTATATATTGTACCTACAGCAGGGATCGAGTTAAGGCACCTCGGTGGTTGGAGCGCTACGTGCAGCGCAGTCAAGGGATAACTGAAGAAGAGTCATTGCTTCCACAAGGGTCCCAGCCCCTCGGTAATGAGGAATAAGACGTAGGAGAAGAAATATATATATTTTATATTATGAAAACATCTATATGTTTTTTTTTATTGTAATTTTTTAATGAACTTTATCACATGAAATTTCCAAAGTTGATTTTTTTTTAAAAAACGATGAAAATTAAATTTTTGACCACTCTAGATTGTAACGTCCGCCTCCGTAGTGCAATGGTCAGCGTACTTGGCTACCGTTCTGGAGGTCCCGGGTTCGATTCCCAGAGGGGGGGTCTAATAAATATAAGTGATTATCTCACTCTAATATTTATTCAATATTACCCTGGACTGGTACCTGAAGCGGAGGGCTGATCACCTTTCCTTCGTGTTAACGATCAAGATAACACTGTGTTTATATGATGCAGTGCTCTATGCACCATTGGGGTGCGGATAAGGGTTCAAATGAAAAGATTGTAATGTAGTTATGGGCTAGAAATACTAGATGGTATTAGTTATTATTAGAAGACGGATGCCTGAATTCTTGCATACCTTGTCCAACAGAATGGGAACGATGTTCCTCATGTGATCCTTGATCCTCTCGCCCTCCGCGTCTGTTCCCATCGCCAAATCCTGGAAGAAAAACAGGGTTTTGTTTTATTGACATAAAAGCTAGGTGACAATTTAAAATTCTTAGATGATTCTTCTTCAGACGCTTATAAGCGTTCTATTTACTTACTTTTGGTAGAGTGCGAGAGATGCCAAAAAAACATTGTACAGATGAGAAATGGTTTTGTGATTACTTGTAGTGCAATGCTAAAGAGCGTGCGAACGGATATTGTTCACTGTTTATATAACCACATGAATGAATTGGCTCATAGCATACTTGAGGGCATAAATTTTGTTGATGCATCAAACCGTGTTTCACAAATATATCACTGGTTTAAAAATATATCCTTCATACATGGCCGCGGGCCGCACATAATGGTGTCGCGGGGCGCGGGTGGCCACCTGTGTTTTAAAGTATTTTTAGTAAAAATTTAGGGTCAGGCAACTTTTGCGCTGACGGCCTCAATTAGTGTCGGGGTTGATGAAAAAACCGCCTGACAACAATAGTGTGTGGGTGCCGTGAAAAAAAAAACCTTGACTGATGACTACGTGTGAACAGTGTAGTCGGTTCAAGGCGTCAGGTCCAGCATCAGTAACTGACAAGCGAGTCCAAGTTGAGTAAGGTAGAGCTAAGGTTAAAAAGTCGTACTAAAAAAAAAAAGTTGTTTTTTAATAAACTCTATGGTACTCTGAGGTATGATCTCTTAAAGTCCTTTAAGAGTTTAGACGGTGCTCGTCAGTTCCAGCATCAGTAACTGACTCAATGTTCTAACCTGTTCCACCTTGCAGAGCTTGTCCACGTAGCCCTGGTAGGTCTTCATGCAGTCCTCGGCCAGGTGGAGGTGCGTGGCGTACTTGGACAGCTCCTTCTGGTACTGGGGCATCTTCTTGATCATCTGCGAGAGGTCGCGCATGGACTGCTTGTCCCCTAAAATTATCCCAAAATGTGGTCAATGTATCCATTCTGATTGGCGAGGGTTAGATGCAGTTCTTTCGGAGTGGCTAATAAGAGAGGGAAATGCATCGATTTACGAATCAATTGCATTGAATAATGTGATTAGTTCAATAAATTGTGTAATTTTTAAATGAATTGTGTGATTTGTTCAATGAATCATGTGAATTGTTCCATGAATCATGTGTTTTTATAGTAAATTATGCGATTTTTTCGATGAATTTTGTGATTTTTTCAATGAATTATGTGATTTGTTCAACGAATTATATAATTTGTTCAATAAATTAAGTGATTTGTTCTATCAATTGTATGATTTCTTCAACGAACTATGTGATTTGTTCAATGAATTATGTGATTTATTCAATGAGTCATGTGATTTATTCAATGAATCATGTGATTTGTATAGTAAATTATGCGATTTGTTCGATGAATTTTGCGATTTGTTCAATGAATTATACAATTTGTTCAATAAATTAAGTGATTTGTTCCATCAATTGTATGATTTCTTCAAGGAACTATGTGATTTGTTAAATGAATTGTGTGATTTGTTCTATGAATTATGTGATTTTTTAACAGCTATGTTAATTTATGTATGTTAGTAGAAATGTACTGCTAATCTGATAAAGAAGCAGCAAACCACGGCAACTGTAGATGAATGTAGGTAATGAAGGAATTAGCAAGTCACACATCCATCTAGTCAAACAAATCACAGTCATCTATATCTATAAAATACTTTCAAATTATAGGTCGTTTGGCTGTCTGATATTGCCCTTAAATTGGCCTTGGATTTAGTTGAAAAAAAGCAAATAGTACCTCCGCCCATCCTCTTGGACTCGGTGAACTTCTTGAGGTTCTTGGTGACATTCTGGGACACCACGGCGATGTGCTGGTGACGGAGATCCACCCACAGCTCGTCATTCTCGTCCAGCAGCACCTCCTTCATCGGAGCCCCGGCTGTGGCCTCATATCTGAAAATACAAAAGATTGGTAAGAAAATACAAAAGATTGGTAAGAAAATACAAAAGATTGGTAAGAAAATAGAAAAGATTGGTAAGAAAATACAAAAGATTGGTAAGAAAATACAAAATGTTACTGTACATATAACCACTCACCGAGATTTTAGTCAACCGATTTTGAGATGTACTCGCTTCTTTGAAGAGACAATCACTATTTCTTTCTTCTGCTAACCCTTATCTGCACCCAACGGTGCATAGGGCACTGCGTCGTATAGAAGCAGTGTTATCTTGATCGTTAAATACACGAGGGAAAGGTGATCAACCTTCCGATGCAGATAAATATAGCAGACAAATTGTATTTTTTTCGGTTTTCAGAATATGTATTGAAAAAATATATATATAATTTTTTTAACAAACTTATTTTTTTAATAGTTCAAAAGTTGCTATTTAACGAATACTAGGCCTTAAAAGCGTCTTTAACATACTGTTGGTAGAGAGCGGGAGACGCTTATAAACATTCTATTTGCTTACTTTAAAAACAGATTAAAACCAATATTTTTAGCTTTTCCACTTTATTTAAAATAAAGTGGAAAAGCTAAAAATATTGGTTTTAATCTAATAATATATTAAAATGCAATGCCATCACGAAGTGTCAGTGGATAGTATAAATCTATTTAAAAACAAAGTTGGGTTTGCAGTAGCTTGCGATTAGTAAATGACCCTAATTAGGGTCGGTGTTGATGAAAAAACCCCCGTTAAGAATGTGTCGATAGGATGGGTGAGAAAATACACGTGTACACACTTGTAGACGTCATTTTCGATGGACAGCAGGTCGTAGGCCATGGCCTGCAGGGTGAGTTCGTGCAGCAGCGGGGACACGCAGTCGAACCCTCGGTCCAGCAGCAGCAGCTGGGAGCGGGCCTTCTCCGGCCCGTCGCCCATGGTGGAATCGTCGGCCTGCGAACATAGACAATGTGACGATCACACACCAAAAACTACTTCATTCAAACAAGTAAAATTTTCACATAATTACTTCTTCACACGGGAAAATATTGTTGCCTTGCAATAATGCTTGCATGGACAGCTAGACGCACCAATGAGTCCATTCGCCAGGAACTACGCTCGGATGGCTTGACTCTGGCCAATATCTGTACCCGACGGATTCTCCAGTTCTTTGGACACGTTGCGCGTGGCAACGAGGATAGCCTGGAAGGACTAGTTGTGATCGGTAGCCTGGAGGGAAAGAGAGGGAGAGGAAGATCCCCCGCACGATGGACCGATCAAGTTAAGGCAGCAGCAGGCACCTCGGTGGTTGGAACGCTACGTGCAGCGCAGTCAAGGGATAACTGGAGAAGAGTCATTGCTTCTGCAAGTGTCACAACCCTCAGCAATGAGGAATAAGACGGAGAAGAAGCAATAATACATTATTTCACTAATGTAGTTGTCAATCATGGGTTGAATCATCGAAAGCCCCATAAATTCATATTCTTCTTCATCTATGTTGAGATTTAAAAAAATAATATAAAAAATAACTCCTAATTGGAGATAATCCAGATTTGTGAACGAGTATTTGAACACACTCAAAATGTTAAAAGTCCAATTTTTTTATTATTTTTTGACATCTCACCAAAGACGAAGAAGAATATGGAAGTCTGGGCATTTACGGGGCTGACGACCGTCATAGGCTGGTTTAAGTGATCACTTTACACACGTGTAACATTCACCAATTCTACCCATTATTGACAACCACACTACTCAAATTCTCGGAAGTTCTATATACATATCGCTCACTCCTTTCAAGAACGTCATTAATCAAAAATCGTCAATTTTGAGTTATGCATGTTTTCAGAATGCCTAGAAAATGTACTATACCCCAGAAAAAGAATCATATTTTTAACTTAATATTTACCCGCTAGAGGGAAGAAAATGTTGTTTTTTAATTTTGTAGAAAAGGTATTGTTTAATTATTTTTTTAAATAAACTAAATATTTTTCAAATGGAGATAAAACCTTCAGGTTTTACCTAAAAATATCTGTTGCTCAGAAAAAAGTTCAATAAGTGGCTTGATATTTATTTTTAATACATTGTATTATATTTTTAAACTTTAAAAACGTTCTCCTGAAAAATCAAGTTTTTTGATTTATGACGTTCTTGAAAGGAGTGCGCGATATATGAACCAATTTAGAAACCTTGTTCTTGAATCACTAGAACTTCACTAGAGACATCTGTTGGTGGGATGTAAAGAAGCTTTTTACTAAGCAGAAACTCTTATATTAGTATGTGAGGTCCGAATCCTGGATTATAATCACACGCATGAGAAACGCCAGAGAATACCATTGTCATTTTTATTATTCAGCTTATAATTATAATTATCTTATAATTATCTGGTCCAATTTTTTTGTTTTGTATTTAAATTCACCTTGTAGGATTCCAGCTTCTGTTTCACGTGCTGGGCGAGGTCTTCGTTGAACCGGTCACTACAACAAATGGAGAAATAATTATGTTTTTAAGCTATCGAGAAAGTTTTTAGGAAAATGTGACAAAGTTGAAAAAATTGCTGCTAATATATCGCTCACACCTTTCAACAACGTCATATCGCTCACTCCTTTCAAGAACGTCATAAATCAAAAAACATTTTTAAAGTTTAAAAATATAAAGTTTAAACAATATCAAGCCACTTAGTAAACTTTTTACTGTGCAACAGATCTTTTTAGGTAAAGCCTGAAGGTTCTTTCTCTATTTGAAAAATATTTAGTATATTTAAAAAAATAATTAAACAATACATTTTCTTCAAAATGCAAAAACAACACTTTCTGTCCTGTAGCGGGTAACTATTATGTTAAAAATATGCCGCTTTTGCTGGGATATATGTAGTACATTTTCTGGGTATTCCGAAAACATGTACAACTGAAAATTGACAATTTTTGATACATATATCGCTCACTTCATTCAAGAACGTCATAATTTT
Source organism: Brachycentrus maculatus (assembly GCF_059751285.1). Taxonomy (NCBI): domain Eukaryota; kingdom Metazoa; phylum Arthropoda; class Insecta; order Trichoptera; family Brachycentridae; genus Brachycentrus; species Brachycentrus maculatus. The sequence continues at coordinate 1,701,551 of NW_028281206.1, forward strand.
TTTAATATACTAAATATTTTTCAAATGGAGAAAAAACCTTCAAGTTTTGACTAAAAAGATCTGTTGCACAGTAAAAAGTTCAATAAGTGGCTCGATATTTATTTTAAATACATTTTATTATATTCTTAAACTTTAAAAACGATCTCCTAAAAAATCAAGTTTTTTTATATGTGACGTTGTTGAAAGGAGTGAGCGATATCATTTAATTCATTGTGGTATTTTATTATTAAAAATTTAACCAACGTCAATTTTTATTTACTTTTTAAAACTAATTAACTAAACATCACGCCGTAGGGGTAGGCAGAAAGAATAAAATGCCTCACCACTCTGTCTTTGCAAACATTCTTCGCCGCTTCCACGTTCATGCATCTCCTCATACATACCCGCCGATTGTTACGACTCCTAACCTGACCACTTTCAAGTATTTGGCATACCTGATCGTGCTTTACTTTTTCATCATTTGACTGTTTTCGGGAAACGCTTAAAAGCATATTTTTGATATTGTTGGTAGAGTGGACACGCCAAAAAAATATTGTACAGATAGGAATTGGGTTTGCGGTTACATACATGTGATTAGTATACTGAGGGTCGGACGGTTTTGTTACACTCACTGCCGCCCGACCCTCAGTATACAAATTACAAGTAACTGCAAACCTGATTCCCATCTGTGCAATGTTTTTTAACGTCTCTCACGCTCTACAAAAGTAAGCAAATAGAATGCTTATAAGCGTCTCCCGCTCTCTACCAACAGTATGTTAAAGACTTTTTTAAGTATTTCCCGCAATCAATGTATTAAATATAAGGTTGACGTCAGTAGCTACGGTGACCTCTATGGTGAGACCCAGAAACAAATTAATAAGGCTGCAGTTATATCCGGATGCCTCAGAAACTCGGTGTGGAGGAACAAACACATGAGATTAGAAAGTAAAATGAAAATATACAAAACATATGTTCGACCAATAGCCACTTATGGGATTGAGGCAAGAGCAGATACTTCTAGAACAAAATCTCGACTTCGAACCTCCGAGATGAAGACTCTCCGATCCATAACCGGAAACACATTGCGAGACCGAGTAAGAAATACCGACATCCGGAGCATGTGTAAGACGGAGGATTTTGTGAGGTGGGGACGACAACGAAGGCGATACTGGAATGATCATGTAAACAGAATGTCAGATGACAGACTTATCGCCCTTCAAGGTAACCCTGAAGGACGCAGACCCCCAGGCAGACCTCTGAAAAGGTGGAAAGACAGCTGGGAGTCAACATCCCAAGAGCTACAAGCGGAGGCACAAACAGATCCTTAGGATCTAGAAAAAAAGAAGAAGAATGTATTAAATATAAATTCAAAGAAAAATTTAAAAATTAGTTCATAAAATATATTTGCTGATGTTTCCGTATCAGATCCCAGAATGCGGTTAAGACAGATTTTAATGGACGACCTTTTAATGAAGAATAGTACGGCTTTATTCCCGGATAGGTTAACATGTTAATTGATTAGAGCCTGTTTTCTCATATGACACATACTTCCTGTATCTGATGGCGGGATACTCCCCGAGTGTGGCGCAGAGCGTCGCGATCTGCTCCGCGATACGTTCCATGTTCCCGTTACGCGCGTCCTTAAACGCTGGATCGTACCAGCACTTGAAGGTCTCCTTGGAATCCAAGGAGAAAACCTGATCAAAACAAACACGTCAGAAAGTGGCCATTTTAAAGTACAACAAAAAAACGCCATTTTAACAACTATTCTCTATTTATGTTGAAATTATTAATTAAAAGAGAAATATGAAATTATAAATGTATACTTTATTTTATCTTTCTTTTCCACTTAACGAGAATATATTTAAAAAAAAAAAAAACAATTATAAAAGAGAAAAGAAAAATGCTTATGTAATTTAAAAAACCACATTTATTTAAAATAAAATTGCATAGGTACATAACACTAACAATTTTCAAAAACCAGCAAAATCAGTACCTACTTTAAAAAATTGAATTAAAAATTATTTTAGAATTAATTTGAAATAAAATAAATGTAAGGATATTTTGGATCAAGAATCTAACAAGCAAGTCTACTGTTAAAATAGGATAATTAAAGATTTTTGAAGATATCTTAACAGTCTTTTAGCTTGATTTATGTTTTACAGTATGTACAAAGTTTTATTCTAATTTTACTTCTTATAATATCTATTGTATTCTAGCCAGTGCCCTTTACTATGACCTAAATTATAATGTCAACCCGTACACAGGCTATGCCTTTGTGGGATTTTTTTTTTGTATTTATATCTTATATTTTTTTGTATTTGTATTTATATTATGTTGTAAAATGCAAAAGAATTTAAAATAAAGAAGTAAAAATTACTGAAATATTTTAACACATTGTTTACGGCGTACAAATATTTGTGCGTTTCAGAAACCTTATGATGAACATTTTTGTGTATTTCCATTACCTTCAACTTCATAAACAAAAAAAAACACATTTAAAAATCCAATTCCTTGTCATGTTTGCTTTGCTGTTTAGCCAATAGGTGCCACTATGATACAAAAATATTATCAATCCATTTCTATCATTATTCTTTCAATGAGATCGAACATCACCTGCATTAAAATACATTTCTTCAACAAACTTCACCATAACCAATGTGTCAAGAACATCATAAGCTCAATGTTAGTTGCAAAAACATTTTAATATATGCAAAATATCATGCAAGCAATAGTGCAAAAAAAGCATGCAAAAAAAACACAATTTCAAGCAAAATTATGGACACAAAAAAAAAACGAATTAAATAATACAGTACACTCCTGATTTTCCAGTTTCCTGCAAGTAGGTATACACAAGCGCATTTTTATGTTTTTAAGATCTTGCATCCCTTATGTCACTGCGACCATATTAGGTCTGTTGCGAGCTCCCTCTGTGTCATAGCTCACTCTCAAGACCTACATGAGTCATGTAGCTCACGACCTGTCTTGGTGGTAGGAGCTTCACCTTCTCGGAGTCCAGTAGTGGCCCTCCAACGACGTGACTTAGTTTGCGAGCGAGTGCATCACAGTTATAAAGAATGTGGATGGGTGTTTCGCTATCCTCCATATAAAATCTGCGGACTGGGGAATCAAACAGTCCACTTTTTGTCATGTGTTTCCTCAGTCTGCAGTGTCGTGTCAAGGTCCTGGTTAGGATCCTTATTTGTTTTTTGCTAAGCTTTAGAGCTTCTGTGGTGAATTTCCGCGAGTACCCTGTGATCAGTTCCTTTGCGTATTTCATCCCTATCAACAAATGTGTCTTACTAAGCAAGTAGGTACATGACTCCCCAATATGCAGATTTTATATGGAGGATAACAAAACGCCAATCCACATTCTCTATAATTGTGACGCACTCGCTCGCAAACCAAGTCACATCCTTGGAGGACCTCTACTGGACTCCGAGAAGGTGAAGCTCCTACCACCAAGACAGGTCGTGAGTTACATGACACACGTAGGTCTTGGGAGTGAACTGTGATACAGAGGGAGGTCAGAATTTTATTTTTTTTATTTTTTTTTTATTTGTATACATTTATTTAAATCACAATTTATACATATTTAGAACTTTTTTTTTATGCAGAGACCCACCAAGCCACCTTGTGTGTCTTGTCGGTGAAGTTCTTTTTTATAATTTTTTTTTCTAAACGATTTTAACCTAATATAGACAAAAAAAAAGAAAAAAAATTAAGAATATAAACATTTTACAATTTTCATAAAATTAACTCTTGAACATTCACCGATTCCTTTATTTTGCCTTTGTTCCATATTTCATTTTGACCTCTAACATCCGTCGGCAACAAATTAAAAATTTTCGGAACGATATATTGCAGTGTTGGACTCCCATATTTATTATTAATTCTTGGGACTATCAAACCTTCGTTGTGTGTAAATCGTGTATCATGGTTGTGTACTAAAGGATTTCGATATTTTTGTCTAGTTTGTTGTTCAAATAGACCTAATATGGTCGCAGTGACAAAAGGAATGGAAGATCCCTTGACCTCAAAGGAAAATAAGCAAGTAGGTATACACAAGCACGTTTTTGGATCTACCGGAAAATCGATTATATGGGATTATTTTCATCATCCGTCACAGAAAATCTGGAGAGTACTGCGCATAGAATCATTGCAAATTGTTGTTGAATGTGTGTGCACCTGGCATTCATACGGCAGGAATGCAATGTTGATTTCCTTTAAAGTTTTAATCTTCCGGGCCGCGCACGACTTGCACAGCTCGTTGAACAGTTCTTCCGGGCAGACTGTTGGACAATTTAAACAGGAAGTAAATAAACAAATGCGGTCACATACGCCAGTCACATGGTTATCCGTAGGCGCATACCATGCCACAAGCACAGTGATCCCTCGGTATCCGCAGCGGCTCTAACCTTAACCAATGCGGGTCACCCTTCTGCGGGCGAAGATCACAAGACCCCATGGATGTTTTATTTATTGTTTCGGCATACACTTTGTGGTAAGACATGATGAAATTGTAAAAGAAAAACATTTGTTTTTTACCACTTGAGTCTATTTTATAATAACGACTAATTTCGGAATCTATGCTTCTATCTTCAAGGCTAAATATAAACAAATATATTTAGATCTGAAGATGGAACCATAGCTTCCGAAATGAGTCGTTATAATGAAATAAACTCAAGTGGTAAAAATCAAGTGATTTTCTTTTACAATTTTAGACCACACGGATATTGGAAATACAGTAAAACTTCAACTATCCGAATTGGTAGTGGTTTTATAAGCTTGTATTTATCTAGATTGGGACATTTACTTATAATTTTGTTTCACATTTTACTTAAATTTGGCAACTTAGTTCATAAAATAATAAAAAAATAAAAAAATTGCTTTGCAAGAGAAGGTCTGTCCGGAAGCCTAGATGCTTCTGTTTTAGATATGGGAATGCAGTGGGACAACTTTCAATGTACTCAAATTGAAGATTATCAAAATGGCTTTCAAAATTTAAAAAAACAATTAAACGGAAACGTACTACGATTTGCAAAATAATGATTCTGTCTAAGCGTGACTTCCACTGCGAAGTCACCTGTCACTGTCTTGAGAAGTAGTTATTTCTCCTATTTTCAACATATATAGCACCCTTGAGGTACAATATAATGAAAATGTCGCTATATAAATTATACAAAATTATTATTATTATTACTATGCAGTAATTAATTAAAATAGACCCTATTTTCGGAAAAAAAAAATATCCGAATTTTCGGTTATGCTTATCTCAGCCATGCGTTCTTTCCTTATCGAACAACTCATACATCAAATCATACAATACATATATTCACCATGTATATGTAAATAATTTTAATGTGAGGTGAATATTTTTTACCATCATGGAAAACATTATGAAAGATAATAATATTGTTTGCGAATATGCACAACTGCGAATACGGAGGGATACTGTAGATACTTGATTAACCATGCAACCATTGTCCAAGCAACCGACACCCACCATAACATAGATTAGCAGAAAATATTGGTTATTTATAACACTCCAAAATATCATCATTCATTGGCTAACCAAAAATATTTTAAAAAAACATCACCGAAACAAAATGTGAAAAAAATCATCAACAGGAATGAAAAGCGATTGGTAACATTGTTAAATATGTAGTAAATGCCGAAAAAAAAATATTTTTCTTTTAATAAATACTTTTTACTATTTAATTTATAAAATTTTGCGATGATGTAGTAAATACTTATCACCGGGAGGGAAAGGTTAAACATGCTCCCGTTTCGCTTTTTTCGCACTGTGTTATCTCAAAATTTCATAAAAAGACAGTTCAGTGTATTTGTTTTCCAATAAGACATTAATTCAGATGATATATGGAGTGTTATCAGCATATCGAAACCAGTAAACAGTGTGAATTTTGTTAGTTAAAGCCCGCAAACCATCCCCAGCATCCTGGAATAATAACTTTGAACAAACATGTTTCTCATATGGTATGAACGCAATGTTGACCTCCTTCAGCGTCTTTACATACTTGGCCACAGGGGACTTGCACAGCTCGTCAAAGAGTGCATCGGGACACGCTGTATAAAAATAAACATTGCCATAAAATATAACATCTAAAAAGTATCATCGATTGATTTAACGATCACTTTGTTCGAAAGTTATATGTAATACAGTATATACATATATCGCTCACTCCTTTCAAGAACGTCATAAATCAAAAATCTTGATTTGTCAGGAGATCGTTTTTAAAGTTTAAAAATATAATAAATTGTATTAAAAATAAATATCAAGCCACTTACTGAACTTTTTACTGTGCAACAGATCTTTTTAGGTAAAACCTGAAGGTTTTTTCTCCATTTCAAAAATTATTAGTATAAAAAAAAATTATTAAACAATACCTTTTCTTCAAAATACAAAAACAACACTTTCTGCCCTGTAGTGGGTAAATATTAAGTTAAAAATATGCCGCTTTTGCTGGGATAAAGTACATTTTCTGGGCATTCCGAAAACATGCACAACTGAAAATTTACGATTTTTGATTTATGACGTTCTTGAAAGGAGTGAGCGATATAGTACTTTACACTACAGTAGTTTAGTTGTACACGCCGCCTATAATATATGTTGTACATGTACATTATTTGCAACTTTTTACATTTCAATCTAATATTACAGTACTTGAGTAGCAATACAGGTACAGTACTGTATACTTTTCAATATTTTTTTAACAAAATTAGGTTATATTAATAATTTTATGTAACATGAATGTTTTGTCTTAGTGTGTTTTTTTTTTATAAAATCTTGTTTAGATTTTCAGGGTTCCAATGTATTTTCGTTAGCCTATGCAGCTCATTATCAAAACTAGGTAAAATATTGTGGTTGAGTGGGATTCGAACCCAGAAACTCTGATTCAGAGTCTGTGACACTAATCACGGGACCGCAATCCCGACAAGTTTCACCCAGTCTCCATAATTTTTCAGTTAGAGTTTCAAGTAACGATTTTCCATTATTCATATCTCTATTAGGAGATACGTACTTGAATTCTTTCACTACTGAGTGAAAGAATTCAAGTTGTTGGGTAATATATCCAAAATAAAACAAGGTTTGTTGGATTGAATTCTACATTTATTTATGTATATGTTTATATGTGACGCGTTTCGTCTTCTTAGGACATTATCAAACACCTTGGACTATGGACATTAGAGTGTTTGATAATGTCCTAAGAAGACGAAACGCGTCACGTATTAACATATACATAAATAAATGTAGAATTCAATCCAACAAACCTTGTTTTATTTTGGATATATTACCCAACAATTCAATATGGAATTCTACCAACTGTCTGCAGTTACAATAAAAAAAAATTGGAGGTTACATATTTTATTTATTGTTTCGGCATTAACTTTGTGGTAAGACATGTTACAATGATTAAAGAAAACACTTCGTTTTTTACCACTTGAGTTTTATTATAGACTACATGTTTCAGAAGTTAAAATTCCATCATTCAGGTCTGTATAATAACTAAAATATAAAATATAAAATTGTTCTATAAATAAGGAGAGGGGAAAAAAACTTCTGAAACATGTAGTCTATAATAAAAATCAAGTGGTAAAAAACGAAGTGTTTTCTTTAATCATTGGAGGTTACATAAGTCAAAGTTCGCAGCAGAGTCAGTAATTGAGAGATTACCTTCAGTGAAGAACACGTGAGCGGCCTTGTACATGACACGGCTGCCCGCTGAGAAGTCATTGATGAGGGCGTGGACAGACTTCTCGCACGGGGTGATCAGGTACACGGCCTCCATGGTGTACAGAGGCTCGCGCTTCTTGTGGATGTCTTCCACCACTGGAATTTACAAATCATTTTTTAAATATGTTAGTAGCAACTGTGATCTCTATGGTGAGACTCTAAAACAAATCAATAATGCTGCAGCTATAACGGGATGTCCCAAAAATTCAGTGTGGAGGAAAAAACACATGGAATTGAGAATAAAATGAAGATATACAAAAGATGTGTTCGACCAGCAGCCACTTTTATTATCGAGGCAAGGGCAGACACTTCTAGAACAAAATCTCGACTTGGAATCTCTGAGAACCTGATCTATAACTAGAAATATGTTGCGAGACCGCGTTAGAAACATTGAAATCCTGAGCATGTGTAAGACAAATCGCTCACTCCTTTCAAGAACGTCATAAATAAAAAATTGTCAATTTTCAGTTGTGAGTGTTTTCAGAATGCCCAGAAAATGTACTTTATCCCAGCAAAAGAGGCATATTTTTATCTTAATATTTACCTGCTACAGGGCAGAAAGTGTTGTTTTTGCATTTTGAAGAAAATGTATTTTTAAATTATTTTTTGAAATATACTAAATATTTTTCAAATGGAGAAAAAACCTTCAGGTTTTACCTAAAAAGATCTGTTGCACAGTAAAAAGTTCAATAAGTAGCTTGATATTTATTTTTAATACATAGCATTCTAATTTTAAACTTTAAAAACGTTCTCCTGAAAAATCATGTTTTTTTATTTATGACGTTCTTGAAAGGAGTGAGCGAAATATCAACCAATTTTAATGATTATTTTTACAATTATATAAGTAAAGAATGATATTTATACTTTCTTTAAATAAAACTACACATTTACAACAACAATAAATATATATGAATACAAGATTATATCACATAACAAATGTGTTTTCCCACCCATGTGGGTCCATGTAGTCCCTTTTTACGGAAGATGATTTGATGATTTGCTTCTATTGGCAATCGTTTATTGCGCAATACAATGTCACTTCCATCGTCAATGTCTCCATTTACCGGAACAAAGGTCTCGTCGTTTATAATGTCGCTGGCATTTGATACATCGGGATCCCCCGCAGCAGAACTAGCTTCCGACATGGTAAAAAATATCCATTCACTTTAGGGTGTATTTATTTTTTATTTTTACACACTTAGTACGGGAAAGGTATTTCAACCCATTTGGTCAATTGATGCTTAAGGACGGGAAGGGTATTTTTACCTCCTGCGCCGGCCTCATTTAAAGTCAGAAAAGAAGGAATTTTAAATATATTTATGTGAATATTATGTACCAATCTCTTTGTTAAGGTGTTAACTATATGTACTCAATTATCAAATCCCGTCGCCAGCACGTCCGCAGGCGTAAAAAACACATGTCCAAAATGTGTTAAAAGGATAACCATTTCATACCATTTCCTATCACTGCCATCTCCTTTTCTCTTTATCCCATCCTTGTCTCATGTCTCTTCCTTTATATAGACCTCTCTTATGTGTAGTTGTGAAGAACTATAATTGGTACTCATGATTTTATTTTTTGTATTCTGTATGTATCATATATTGTAACTGTTGTTCTTCCTTCCGATAAAATAATTAAATAAAATAAAAATAAAAATACAGTTATCAGGACACGCGTCAACTGCAATATGCTGTGCTCAAATTGAACACATGCTCTCCTGGGAACCGACAGAGGCTCACTGAAAATTGCAGTGCCGTAGCACTATACGTAACTAATGCCTACAACGCGATGATGCTAGTCGCATTCAAAGGGTTAACAAACAGCCTAGCATATCCTCCTGCCGCTGGCCGTCCGGAAAGGCCCTGAAACCGGTCAGTCTAATCAGAGATGAAGAGGGCACCAGGTAGGGATTGGACGGAGTACTCACGGGTGATGCCCTCTGCGGAGATGTCGTGCATCTTGCAGCAGGCGGAGACCATCCTCATGGAGAGCTGGTCCACCACGAGGATCCGCCACTCCACGTTGCCAGGAGGGGGCGCCGCCTTGCCCTTCGGCTTGTACTTGATCACCTCATTCATAATCTCTGCAAAACAGCATAATAACAATTATAATAATTTATTATCTCTAAAATCTGGCGGTGTCAAAAGTCTGCGTAATCGGAGGGCATGTATGACTAGATGTATGGATGTGAAGGAGGCGAGGAGTGTATGTCAGGACAGAAGAGTGTGGCGTTCCATCCTCTCTGCCTACCCCTGCGGAGAAATGGCATGATGGTAGTGGTAGTAGTAGTTGAAATTTATTTATTTCCAAATAAATATATTTTATATACATTTATTTCCTAAAAATAATAATAGATCCAGCCAAGGAATGAATAATTTATTAGAAATCCCTTTTTGTAAATCCAGACTCGCGCAAAGACACTCATTTTTCATAGCTCCAAAAGTGCTCAATTTATTCCACAAAGACTATTTGTTAGATGTTAATTACCTAAGTTTGTGTAGATTTAAAATTTTGCTTAGTTTGTATTTTGAAGAGACAGATTTAAGCTCCTTTTTCTTGTAGACGTATCACTCATGTAGTACATGCTTGCTTACTTGCTTGCTTTTTACTTTTTCATATTTTTTGTTTTTAAGTTTTTTATTTTATTTTTAAAAAAAATTACTTATACTTACTTATAACCCTTATCCGCACCCAATGGTGCATAGGGCACTGCATCGAATTGACGCACTGTTATCTTGATCATTACTTACATGAAGGCAGGGTGATCACTCTTGCGCTTCAGGAACCAGTCCGGGGTAATATTAAATAAATATTGCAGTGCAAAATCACTAATATTTATTTTCACCCCCCTGGGAATCGAACCCGGGACCTCCAGCACGGTAGCTAAACACGCTGACCATTACACCACAGAGGCGGAAAAAAATTAAATAAAAAAAATTGTTTTCTGATGGTCAAGTATTTTTTATGTATTTGATATTAACACTATTATTCTACTTCTACTTATAATCCCCAATTTATTCTTACCAGCGCCCTTTACTATGACCTAAATTATATTGTATACCCACACACAGGCCATGGCCTTTGTGGGATCTTTTTTTGTATTTATATTTTATTCATATTTTTTTGTATTTGAATTTATCTCATGTTTGTATACAAAAGAATTTAAAATAAAGAAAAAAAAAATCTGAACACCATAATTTTTGTTTTAGTATAGTTTTTTTGTTTACATGGTATTGCATGGAATATATCTACCATGTAAAGTGGGTTCAATGTATAAAGGTTAAGGCATTTCCTGGCATCTGGAAAGTTCAATAGAATCTGGGTTAGCAAAATACGATTAAAAATGGGTCAAATTAGTAGGTTTATGATGTGTATGTAGTCTTTTAAGTTTTAAGCTTTGAACTTTTTTATAATTTTTATGTTTTAAAATGTGAAAATGTCATTTTACGTGTTAATTGTGTTTAAATGTAACAGAGGCTTATTGATTCCATCCACTGACGTCATATCATCCCCACCTAACTTCACAAGGGACTACCTCAAAAATCAATACTTGGACAATATGAGGTTTTTCCTAAGACAACAAACTAATTCAACAACAATTTAGATAAATGGACTATGAGAGATTCAAACAATGACATTCCAATCGCATTTTCATTGTCATAGAGCGCCATTGACATTTTATTGAGAATAAAAATACCATACAAAATAATAAGGCGTATGCGACGTTAGTCTGTGTCATAATGAAAATATGCCTTTCAGAGGTGCGAACGAAATATATTCACAATTCGAACGTATTTCTAGATTAAGTTTAATCTATTCAACGACACAATGTGTAAAATATATGACTCAAAACACTGTTTACCGTGTTAATTTATGGTGGGCGATAAAAGGTGCAACCTTTTATTGTGAAATGTCAAAATTTCAAATCGCATTTTTGGCACATGTAACAAGAACCACACATCTTAAATATGATAGATATGTAGTAAAATATCTTGCTGATTGAAAAATGCATGATTCATAGCGATTTATAAGCGTTTAAATGGTAATTTATTAAATTTTTCGATACTCACTCTGACCGACAAGTGCCTTGAGCGCCATTTTTGTTTTATACTGACTAGATCACCAGAGTATCGATAGATGTCGTCCGAACTTGAAATTGCACAAAATAATTTAAAAATTAAATAAATTCAACTAATTATTTTTAATAACTCAACACGGATACTAAATATATTTTTTAATCATATATTTTTAAATAATGTTTAAACTATTTGCGTATGTGCTCGCTCCTGTCGTATTCCGAATGAAGAATAAAGAACGAATAGTCCGAACCGAACGATTTCTTTTACCGACCGAGTCAAACTAGGTATCGAAATAATACAACTGAGTAAAAAAATCATACTATTTAACACAAAATATTTTAATGACTTGGATTTTAAATATTACTTTTTACTAGTGTTCTTTTTTAGTACGAGAAAATAGTATAAAATGTCACCGCTAGAGCTATAAACTAACACACAAAGGAATATGCGCGCGCATTTGAACTGTCAAGTTCTGTCAATTCAGTTCAGCGCCGGATCGGGCGTGCGCTCATCGTGTTCAGTGGTCGTCACGCCCCTGTGCGTGATTTCTTAATAATATTTCCGCGTATATTTGTATTATTTATGAAATAAACATATTTGCATAGTTACATTAAAATAGCATAATTTATGTGTAATAATATTTAATTAATATTCGTACGTGTTTAAAACTATAATGTGTTTTCGCATTTTATTTTTATTTGGCGTTTTCTTTGATTAATGAAATCATTGCATAGGAAATAATTTATGTTAATTTTGAAATTTTTCTTTCATGGGGTTTTTATTCATCATCTGATGGGGTTTCTGTTCAACGTATTGCGTGCGATGGCGTCATTTGAAGTCCCACTACAGCGGCAAAGAGGAACGAGTGTATTGTGACGTGCTTTTTGAATATTAAACATGAGATTGCTGTCACTCACCTGAGATGACGAGTGCCCTCGAGTCTTGAGTGCCATTATTTAAGTTTTAAAGTGAGTTTAAGCAAATAAAATCAAAATTAAGTGAGTGTTGTGATTTACACGCTACGGAAGCATTATGGATACCCCTAGGATAGTCTTCCCCTGCCGGGTCGAGGGTTGGCTGGACATGTCAGGTTGGCTAATTCATGCATATCATTTTTAATCAATTGTAATTAATAATTCTTATTTTATTTATTTATTTTTCAAAACATATTACATACATAAGTCATATTTCGCTCACTCCTTTCAACAACGTCATGTATCAAAAAACTTTATTTTTCAGGAGATCGTTTATAAAGTTTAAGAATATAATAAAGTGTATTAAAATTAAATATCAAACCACTTATTGAACTTTTTACTATATTTAATACATTTAGTATATTTAAAAAAATAATTAAACAATACATTTTCTTCAAAATGCAAAAACAACACTTTCTGCCCTGTAGCGCGTAAATATTTGGTTAAAAATATGCCGCTTTGGCTAGGATATAGTACATTTTCTGGGCATTCCGAAAACATGCACAACTGAAAATTGACGATTTTTGATATATGACGTTGTTGAAAGGAATGAGCGATATATAATATTCCCGATAAGTAATTTCTATTTCTCATTTTGGGACATGGGATTAAGGTTCACAAGACTGGAACACAAATAATAAATTACTTTTTTTTTAAATAACCAAAACTAATACATGGCAAAATTTAAAAACAATAAACAGGTATAATAAATAGGCATAAATTGTTAAACTCATACATACAGCCATACATAGATTCGCCGGAATTGCTGGAACGTATAAGTTTTAGAGTTCCCGGTCGGATCAACAGGACAACTGACACCTTAGCGCTTCCCACAAGTAGAACAAACTGTAAACAAGGTTCCTTTATTTATCAAGACCAAGGAAAACGTGCCAAGATCAAGTATTTCAAAGTGGTCAAGTCAGGAGTTTGAATAATAAGAGTATGAATGTGGAAGAAGCAAAGATTGTAGTGCCGTTCTATTTTCTCTAGCTACCCCTGCGGCGAATCGGGGTGGTGATTATCACAGTACACAAACATAAATAATCACAAAATACAACGATAAATATAAATATTACACAACGCGTGATACCTTAACTGTTCATATATAGCGTCTGACGTGTACATCTACAACGCGCACGTGCGTGACACTATCTTATTCTATCGTTGTGTATACGTCGCTCTTTTTTTCTCCACTCTTCCGTGATGTCGGAATATTTAGCCATCTTTCTCCTTCTCTCTACGTTATATCTTTCTTCTCTCTCGTGTAACGAAATGTGCCTAATAAACGTAACGCGTCCTTGAAATTTCACCCTCAATTCTCGTCCAATTATCGATTATCGAATCGCCGCCTGGGACGTTGCACTTGATATAAACATTCTTAATTGTTCTATTATATTTTGTCATTTCTCGTTTTTTTTATGGATGCATTGAAAGTAGGAGAGCCCTCGGCGATAAAATGGAAATTGGGAATACTGGTCAGAATATTCAATTCACGCCACCAAACAAACAAGTTATGGTAAGTCGTTAAATCTAAACATTATTAATAATGTTAAACTAGGTAGGTACTTACCGAGACGTGGCACAGATACATGCATATTTATCTATGGTTGACATAAATCAACTCTATTGTTTTTTGACATCTCGACATAGATGAAAAAGAATATGGAAGGAAGTCTGGGCATTTGCGGGGCTTACGGCCGTCACAGGCTGGTTTAGTATCACTTTACATACGTGTAACATTCACCAATTCTACCCATGATTGAAAATCACACTACTCAAATTTTTGGAACTCTCACATAGGTATATCACAAATCTCATAACGCTTTATGTTTTAGTTCACGGGAGCCATCTAGGGTTGGTATGAGAAAGCTATTATAAATAAAGGATTTCTGCTAAATAAAAGCTTTGTGTTAAATTAGAAATAAGTATTTTATTTCATCTTTCTTTTCCACAACCAGAATATATACATTTTAAATAAAAAATACTTGTTTTTTTTTTACCACTTGAGTTTATTTTATGACGACTAGTTTCGGAAGGTAAGCTTCATTCTTCAGGTCTAAATGTAAACTGATGGAAGATGTAAGCATAGCTTCCGAAACTAGTCGTCATAAAACAAACTCAGGTGGTAAAAAACAAGTATTTTTCATTTTGAATTTCATCATGTCTTACCACTAAGTGAATGCCGAAACAAGAAATAGAATAAAGGTATATATATATTATCTCCTTATTATCGTCTTTTGTCAATTGGTAATTGGTATATTAATATGTAATTTATGTTTTTTTTTAAATGTCAATTTGTAATTTATGTTTTTTAAATGTTCAAGTACTATCTACCCTCTGATTGCAAACGGCTATATATGGTATCAAACGTTTTGATCAATATCACTAGTCCGTCTTTGGTCGGTTGGAAGATATTGCTTTTTAGCAATAAGCCCGCCAATGTACTTTTTATTTTCTGTACATGAAGTTTAAATAAATAAATAAATATATTTTTGCATAAAAGAGAAATATTTGTGTTTTTATTAAAAATAATATTAAAAATACTTCAATGTCATACTATTTCTGTGAGCCTAAGCGGCTCATTATTAGAGATAGGTATCAAATTTTGGTAGAGTGGGTTTGAACCGAGAAACTCTTGACTCGAGAGTCCGCGACACTAACCATGGGACCACAACCCGACACATGTTATGTGTGTATATGTGTGCGCGTATAAATTGCATTGTTTTTGTAATGTTAATTTTGTGTGTTTCGGAATACAAATCCAATCACAAACAACTCCAGTGTATCCAAAACAAACATGACTCTTTTCTGCTTATCTTCAGATACAAAATAAACTTTGCAAAGGAAATATTGACACAATACGATTCTTTCAAACGAGGAAATATACGAAATACCACGCTCCTCTGTAGGCTGCACGTACTATTAATTGTGTATATGTACTCAAGTTTCGCAGTGTGTAATGTCGGCGAGTATGTGCGATTTCCATGCATGCCCACATATCTGCTCGCGTTAGGGTTGACATTCGTCCCGAGGCGGTTGGGACATGTCCAGCGTTGCGAATGCCAATTTTGATAATTCCCCAAAAATCAAGGCCAAATTTAAAAAATTGGGGAAAATCAAAGTCACGATTCCCTACAAATTCTCCACACAATTATCCCAAGGAAAAAAAATCATAAAAAATTGACTACTTATTTTTTTTTATTTAAAATTTTAACGCCTTAATTGGACTTTTACATAAAATGCATAGTATTTTTTTTAAATATTTGAGTCGTAATAAAATATATAAAAAAGTACAGCCAAAAAAACGGCTAATATACAAATATTAGTTTTACATATAGTAAACAAAAATAATAATTGACAAACTTTACTTAGTATTTTGTATCATAAACAGAGTTCAAAAAATGAAAATGTAAACAATTATGTAGAACACATAAATAATAATACTAAAAGGAGAACACACAAAAAATATTATATGCTCTCAAAACATTATTTTATTAATGAACGGTAAAATGTTAAAATCCCCACATTTTCCCCACAAATCCCCACAAATTCTCCAATCGAATTGAGATTCCCCGCAGTTTGGGGAATTCCCCACATATTGGCAACTCTGGACATGTCGCTGTTATTGACGGTACTGTCCCGACGACCCAGAAAACGTGGTGATGCCCAATCGATTAAGGTCCTGAATCTATCCTGAAAGGTCCTGTATATTCTCCCCTCTCTTGACTGAAAACTGAGCAAAAATATCCTTTCTTATTGAAAATATTTGGGTCTTGAAAATTCCTAAAAGGTTTGAACACTTTGTATAGCTTTTGGTCGTTAATAAGATCTTTTAGTAGGGGGTTTTTCAAGACTTCGTTTCTCAAAAGCTTGATTTGTAGTCTTGTTTATTGGTTTGGTATTAACTTTGTTGAATAACATGAGAATTAAAAAAAACCGCTTGTATAAGACCATTTTTGTGTTGGATTGTCTATGCTAAATCTATCTTTAATGCTAATAATCTTTCTCATTTCTTGAATGTTTTTCGCAGATACTTTGTGGCACATTTTATAAACTTAATAAAATAAAACAACTTTGTTTTAACCACTTTTTATTGGTACACTTTTTCCAACCGGTTTCGACAAGAACCTTGTCATCATCAGGGTTTATGTACTAAATACAAAAACATAACAACATAGGAGTTTTCCCGTTTTTTAAATCATATTTCCATATGGTGTACGAGTATGGAGTGCGTGGAAGTTTTTGGTTCTAAAACATTGAAATACTCGCAGTTAATCTTTCTCAATCCAATATAGATGGCTGTTGTGAACTCCTATGTACTGTGTCAATAGATTCATCATACATATATTTAGGAGTTCCAAAAATTTTAGTAGTGTGGTTGTCAATCATGGGTAGAATGGTGAATGTAGCATGTGTGTAAAGTGTTCACTTAACCAGCTTATGATAGGTCATAAGCTCTGTAAATACCTAGACTTTCATATTCTTCTACATGTATTTTAAGATGTCAAAAATATATAAAATATCGTCTAAGTGGAGAAAACCCAGATTTGTGAACATGTATTTGGAGCGGAATAAATATATCTAAATAAATCTATCAGCGGAAGCTAAACTGGCAGTACACAGTGGAGTTCTGGTTCCAACCCTTATGTATGGAAGCGAAGCATGGAGTTGGCAAAAGAAGGATGAAAGCAGACTGAATGCAGTCGAAATGCGATCCCTCAGACGAATGTGTGGCAAAACGATGTTTGATAGATGTTCGAATGATGAAATAAGGAAAGAATGTAAGGCTGAGATAAGCATTATCGATAAAATTAAGAAAGGTGTGTTGAGATGGTTTGGACATGTGGAACGAATGAGTGAAGAAAGAACGGTTAAACAAATTTATGAGGCGAATGTAGTTGGAAAAAGAAGCAGAGGACGACCGAGGAAAACTTGGCACAATCAGGTATGTCAAATACTTGAAAGCGGCCGGGTCAGGAGTCGTAATAATCGTCGGGTATGTATGAGGAGATGCATAAATGTAGAAGAGGCAAAGAAGAATGTTTGCAAAGACAGAGTGGTGTGGCGTTCGATTCTCTCTGCCTACCCCTGCGGGGAAGCGGAGTGATGGTTAGTTATTTAGTTAGTTAGTTTATTTGGAGACAAATATTATTTGTGAAAAAAAAACACTTATTTTGGAAAAAGTTATTTTAATGTAAATGTCCCGACGAAGATCTCCGCAAATTATGACAACCCTAGCTTATGTATATCTTATCTTACATATTATGGAGACGATCTCATATAGCACACTCGTGTTAGCAACTACATATAGGGTCCGCCATCTAAAGTTTTTTTTTTCAACTAGTGCTTATTTCGTGAATGGTAACACTTAGCTCATGTCTGATTTGACAGATAATTAGTTTTATCCTTCCGCTGAGCGAATATGGTTGTGTATACGCTTGAACAACGCTGGGAAATATTGCGACATTACTTTGAAAATCATGGTAATGTTGCAGAATGTGTGCGAAAATTGCGTACGGTTTTTGGAAGAAGAGAAGCACCGTCAGCTCCGTATGTTCGTTATCTTGTGAAAAAAGTGAAAGAAACTGGCATCCTCATCGATAAACCAAAGCGTGAAAAGCCAAAAACAGTGCGTACACCCGAGAATATCGATGTTGTGGCAGAAAGTGTGCGTGAAGCGCCATCAACATCAATTCACCGTCGTTCTCAACAATTGAACATTTCGGAGACATCATTGAGACGAATTTTGCATAAAGACCTTGGTATGACGCCATACAAAGTCCAATTGGTTCAGGAGTTGAAGCCAACTGACCATCCAATGCGTTTTCGCTTCGCTGAGTGGGCCTGCGATCGACTTACAGAAGATGCCGATTTTGCCAAAAAAATCATCTTTTCGGATGAAGCTCATTTTGATCTTGGCGGGTATGTAAACAAGCAAAATTGTCGTATTTGGGGCACAGAAAACCCGCACGCATACATTGAAAAGCCGGTACACCCAAAACGAGTCACTGTTTGGTGCGGATTTTGGTCCAGAGGCATAATTGGGCCATTTTTCTTTGAAAATGAGCAAGGAGTGGCCGTTACAGTCAATGGCGATCGTTATCGGGCCATGTTGAACGGATTTTTGTTCACAAAAATTGAAGAGGAGGATATTGGCAACATTTGGTTTCAACAGGACGGCGCTACGTGCCACACAGCCGAAGCTACGAAGTTTTTTTTTTATAGCATTTTCAAAAAAAAAAGTTATTTGGCGGACCCTTTACATAATACTTTATATCACTTTGAAATCTTACTGCCAAATACTAAGAATTCGCCATTTTAACGAATTTCGCCCAGAGATGGTCGCAGTTAGTATGTAAATTACTTTATATTCATATTATATATTTTATTATTTTATTATTTCTTAAGTTAGCTTATATTACAACTAATATAAACTATTATATACACTTATTTACTACATCTTAATATATATTTACATTTTCTTACAGTAAACAAAACATTTATTTTAAAATTCTTTCAGACCAAATCCCAAAATGAGTAATGGAAAATTCTCATCGGGAATATTATATATGTGACTTATAAATATAACATGTTTTTAAATAAATAATGAAATTAAAATAAATCATTGTATTTGCTTGCTGTATATATTTTGGTCTATGCTTAACCTTTGTATGTTATCGTCTTAAATTACGCTTAGATAACGTTATCAAAAGTTTTCTAAACAAATTCTGATTGCTAAATCTTATCTCTAAAGGTACCTACTTTTAGAACTGCACTCTAGATAAAAGAAGTCAAGCAGTCTAGAAGGCTTTGAGACCTCTGTGATCTTTCTATTATACAAGGGGAACGCTGACAATTTCTTGATTGATCCATACTCCTGTTCCCAACAGATTAAAATAATAGATTTATATTATCCACTGACACTTCGTGATGGAATTGCATTTTTAATATATTATTTAATTTGAAATTAAATTAATTTCTCAATAAATTTATATCAAATTATGGTTATCAACTCCTGCCTTGTTTATATATAACATAACAATTTGTATAGCCTCCCACCAGTCTGATGATGTCGGTAACGACGAAACCCGGTCGCTGGTCAAATAAAAATAAAGTGGAAAAGCTAAAAATATTGGTTTTAATCTAATAATATATTAGATTAAAATAAAACATGTTTTTAGATAGAAGAAACAAAAATCCACGAATTGATCTATAAATCTTGTACATAATAAGCAAGGAAATAATAAATTCAACTCCCATCTAAACAAAACTCTCGATACCCATCTGCTAATTCCCTGTCTTTCAATATGACCTGCCTATTGCCAATTGCAAATGGCGATGGCAATAGTCAGTAGCAAATAGTAATTAAGTATAGAGACAGATTACAGGTTTATGCGCCGATTGAAATGATACCATTTGCTTTTCATAAAAGAAAAATAGGTACTTTTTCTTAAGAAAAGAGAAATGGCGACACTTGCAACCGGATACCGGATGATTACGGTGAATATTACGTTTTGTGTAAAGCTAATGCTCTCGGAGGAAGTAGGCAACCGGTGTTTCCGCCAAGATGGCGGCCGAGAGAAAGCTGCGTGTTGGTTAGTTTGCAGCTACAACAGAGATAAGGTTTAATTTATTATTAGATTAAAACCAATATTTTTAGCTTTTCCACTTTTTTATTTGACCAGCGACCGGGTTTCGTCGTTACCGACATCATCAGACTGGTATACTGAGATAAGGTTCGACAATTCGCTCACTCCTTTCAAGAACGTCATAAATCAAAATACTTGATTTTTCATGAGAACGTTTTTAAAGTTTGAAAATATAATACAATGTATTAAAAATAAATATCAAGCCACTTACTGAAATTTTTACTATGCAACATATCTTTTTAGGTAAAACCTGAAGGTTTTTTTCTCCATTTGAAAAATATTTAGTTTATTTTAAAAAAAAAATTAAACAATACCTTTTCTTCAAAATGCAAAAACAACACTTTCTGATCTGTAGCGGTTTCTGAGATATAGTACATTTTTTGGGCATTCCGAAAATATGCACAACTGAAAATTTACGTTTTTTGATTTATGACGTTCTTAAAAGGAGTGAGCGAATTATTCATAGTTTCAGTCGATCATGTTAGCTTTTACAAGAATTTCTAGCCCTGTGGACTTATTAACCAATGGACTTTTTATAATAGTCTAAGATATTGGAAGCAAATACTAATGTGTAAAGGCAACTAGCCTTAACTCAAGTTGCGGTTGTTTGGCTTAACACGGCTTAAAGCATAACTTATCTTATAACTGGCCTCTATCATATGCAATCACAGATTTTGCTCTATTTCTTTCCTTAACCGAGATATCCATTATCCAAAGAGTCGCAAAATTGTATTAATTTGATGAATGCATCATACATGCATCAAATTAATACAATTTTGCGACTATTTGGATAATGGATATCTCGGTTAAGGAAAGAAATAGAGCAAAATCTGTGATTGCATATGATAGAGGCCAGTTATAAGAATGGTTTGAGCCGTATTAAGCCAAACAGCCGCAACTTCAGTTACGGCTAGTTGCCTTTACACATTACGCAAAAGGCATCATTTTAAGTTAACTATAAACAAATTTTTACAACATTTTGAGTGTGTCTAAGTACTTGTTCACGAAATCTGGATTATATCCAATTACAGGAGTTATTTTCATATTATTTTTTGATATCTCGTCACAGATGAAGAAAATCTTCTTCATCTTTGATGAGATGTCAAAAAATTAAACTCGTTTATCTCAAAACTATTGTTTTTAACTTGCGGCTATTTGCACATTAGAACACGGCCATCTCCAAACGTATTGTATTGTATTAAGTCACATCAGTGGATATGCGACCTATACGGATACGAGTCAGATGCAAAAAAATTTACCAAGCAATCTGACGCGTCTTAACTTTTATTATATACAATGCCAGCTCGATAATCCGAACGTAAATCGTTCGGTTGTTCGGATTAAGGAATCGTTCGGATTGTTGAGTAAAATGAGAGAAAAAAGGGAAATTTCGATTTATGAAAATGCTTTTTATTTTACGTTTTTATTTAGATACTGAATGAATAATTTAAAAAAATATTTATTAATATATTTATTATTTAGCATACATCGCTCACTCCTTTCAACAACGTCATATTTCAAAAATCGTCAATTTTCAGTTGTGCATGTTTTCGGAATGCCCAGAAAGTGTACTATATTCCAGCAAAAGTGACATATTTTTAACTTAATATTTACCCGCTGCAGGGCAGAAAGTGTTGTTTTTGCATTTTGAAGAAAAGGCATTGTTTAATTATTTTTTTAAAAAACTAAATATTTTTCAAATGCAGAAAAAACATCCAGGTTTTACCTAAAAAGATCTGTTGTACTGTAAAAAGTTCAAGTGGCTTGATATTTATTTTTAATGCATTCAATTATATTTTTAAACTTTAAAAACGATCTCCTGAAAAATCAAGTATTTTTTTCACTTATGACGTTCTTGAAAGGAGTGAGCGATATGAATGTTTACAACAGTCATGTATGTTGGATTGAGAGAAGCTTTTATTTAGCAGAGACTAAGTTTTTTGAAATATGACGTTGTTGAAAGAAGTGAGCGATGTTACCATAATATGGTAAATAAGCACCTCTGAAATTTCTTAATTTGGTAGGTGTACCTTGAATAGAAAAAGTTTGCGGAACACTGCTCTAGTGTATAGCGTACATACACGCACAGTAATGGACGTTCATCTCCAAGCTTTACTGTAGTAACTATGGAATGGTACACTTATTTACATAACTGTCGATTTTCATTCTTCATTCTCCGCCTCTTCCTGAACTGGTGTGTGAGGTACCAATCCCGCCTAAAGCCGGTTAGTCGGTCAAGAGCCGCGGGCGCCGAAAGTGGTCGAGAACTAACCGGCATTTCGTATATCCATCTAATGATAATGCGTTTCGGTCGTTAGCATTCCGTAAAACCACGTTACTGTTTACTTTGTACGTAAATAAAGCAAAATAAACAAAGAGGAATCCGCATAATACAGTATTCTTCTTTTTCTACTACTTGGTGTAGTTCATAGTATTAACTTATTTATTATATATACATTCTAATGTAGACTGCAACGACTTGAGAGGAAAGAAAGTTTACATTACGCTCACTCCTTTCAACAACGTCATAAATCAAAAAACTTGATTTTTCAGGAGATCGTTTTTAAACTTAAAAAATGAAATAAAATGTATCTATTAAAAATAAATATCAAGCCACTTATTGAACTTTTTACTGTGCAACTGGTTTTTTATATGTGAAACCTGAATGTTTTTTCTCCATTTGAAAAATATTAAGTATATTTCAAAAAATTATAAAACGATACCTTTTCTCCAAAATGCAAAAACAACACCTTCTGCCCTGTAATAAATAAAATAATAAAACCCTTATCCGCACCCCAATGGTGCATAGGGCACTGCGTCATATAAACGCAGTGTTATCTTGATCGTTTACACATGAAGGAAAGGTGATCAGCCCTCCGCTTCAGGTACCAGTCCAGGGTAATATTGAATAAATATGGCAGTGAAAAAAATCACTTATATTTATTTTACCCCCCTTGGGAATCGAACCCGGGACCTCCAGAACGGTAGCCGAGCGTGCTGACCATTACACTTACGGAGGCGGACAAAGCGATTCAGTTGGCTTGGCCATGTACTCCGCATGCCTCCCGAGAGCCGCCATCAAGCTTGCCTCTTTGACAAGGCATCAGGTTCACGACCACTGCTGACAATTCGTCGGCAGTTCTCGTCAGAACTTCGGGACGTTCATTTGACTTGGGAGGATGCAAAGGAGCTGGCGGCCGGCATAAAAGCTTGGAGACAGTTTGTGGACTTCATATGTTGCACATAGGGAGCGGATATGTTTTTTTTTAAATCTCAGGCAAAGAGTTAGGCCATAATTAATTCAAAGGTCAGATAGTAGACAATTTTACAACTTAAAAAATACGTGAGGTGGTCCAAGTTTCACTTTTTGAATCGAGCGATTGTATATTTTTAAAAAAAGTGGACTCCACCTTGAAATGAAACGAGTTTGTCCACAAAATATGTTGATGAGGTGCATGACGCGTCACGTAATGGATATCGATTTGACTACTAACATAGTAAAAATATTGATATTATTAATTGTATTCGCAAATTAGCACTGATTTTGATGAATCATTTTTTTGATTTCCGATCGTTGTTCAAGCGTGTATCTTTCCATGATCAAATGGCATAACCTACTGGACACAAATGACATATTTAACTTAAAAAAATAATAAATAGTGTTGCCATAAAAACCATTTAAAATTGCATCATAGCTTTTGAAAACCCCTGTAATGTGAATGTACCAGCAATAACTGGACACTGGCTATGACACCCAAGATGGGTGAAAAGCCATTAAAAAGAAGAAGAAGTACAATGTATAAGCAATTCAGGAGATGTACGCATCTTCCAGATTCGTGCATCTCCTCATACATACCCGCCGATCGTTTCGACTCCTAACCTGACCACTTTCAAGTATTTGGTAGCGTGATCGTGCCAAGTTTTTCTCGGTCTTCCTCTTTTCCTCTTTCCAATTGCATTCGCCTCATAAATTTGTTTTACCGTTCTTTCCTCACTCATTCGCTCTACATGTCCAAACCATCTCAACACACCTTTCTTAATTGTATCGTTAATGCTTGTCTCAGCCTTGCATTCCTTCCTTATTTCACTATTCGAACATCTATCATGCATCGTAAAAAAAACTTTATATCTAATATAAGAAACAGAAGAAGAATAAGGGTAAAAGGGTGCATACTTAAAGTGACCATTCGTCCCGTTTTCAACGGGACCGTCCCGTTTTTAGATAGCCTGTCCCGTTGTCCCCAAGTAAAGTTTCAGGACGTCGAAATGTCCCGTTTTCAAAAAACGCGGTAACAATTTTTTTTAAAGTGGAAAAAATCGACGATAGTTTGTAGAATAGCCTTTTCATATAACTTTGCTGAACAAATCCTAGCTTGATTTCGGTGCATATGGCTACAGCGGGTGGCTGGTGAGTCATGTGCAAAGACTGACTAATTTATATAAAGACCGCCGACTCTTTATATAAATAATAAAACAACATATTTTTTCGTGTTTATATTATTTATTCCTCTTATTTTTTAACAAAATTCCTTTTCTTTTTATTAATACATAAAAACTATGAAAAAATACATGTTTTCTTGAATATACATGCTATTACGTAAAAAATGGCACATGTCCCGTTTTGAGGACAAAAATAAATGGTCAGTTTATGCATACTTCTAGATATTTAGTACATGCTGGCGGTTTTTGCAGTCCAAAACGTCCACAGTTTTGGTTCATTTGACTCGATGCAAATTTTGTTTGTTACAACAGCCGATGTGTACTTAAACGGAATGCATCGGTGGAAATATAAGGTTTACATTACGTACGAGACATACGTGAACATCTCCGCGGTGTTATGTACATCCTTCGGTAAAAATGGAAAAGCGATAACTGTATTCGGTACGTGGTTCTAGCCCATGGACCAGCGGCCGCCAAACCGTGGCTCGCGGGCGGCCCCTCGAGTTTAGCTACCGATGCCCTGTACTATCGTGTGTTATCGATGAGAAGCTGGAATCTTGCTTTAAAAAAATTGATTGAAAATTGTACATATTATTTTTTTTATCATTTTTATATTATTAATGAATTTTATCAACAGACAAGATCATTGTCAATCTACATTTATAAATATATATATATATATATATATATATATATATATATATATATATATATATATATATATATATATATATATATATATATATATATATATATATATATATATATATATATATATATATATATATATATATATATATATATATATATATATATATATATATATATATATATATATATATATATATATATATGTGTGTATTTATATAAATTAAACTAAATAACTAACTAACCACCCCGCCTTCCCCGCCGGGGTAGGCAGAGAGAATAGAGCGCCACACCACTCTGTCCTTGCAAACATTCTTCGCCTCTTCCACGTTCATGCATCTCCTCATATATACCCGCCGGTTGTTACGACTCCTAACCTGACCACTTTATATATATTATATATATATATATATATATATATATATATATATATATAGTTATATACATATATATATATATATATATATATATATATATATATATTTATATATATATATATATTTATATATATATATATATATATATATATATATATATATATATATATATATATATATATATATATATATATATATATATATATGTATCTATTTTTTCAAACCCTTATCCGCACCCCAATGATGCTTTGGGCTTTTAAAGGAAAGGTGATCAGCCCTCCGTATTTACTAGATATTTCTAGTTTTTAATATATTATCTTATACTAGTTACGCTGTTCCTCTCCAAAAAAGCTCTTGTCCTTGGAGAGCGACTTACACTCAATACTTATTGCTTATACTTAATTAATTATATTATTATATAGGTTAAAGTAGAAGAAATTTGGTTCTTAAGACAAGCCCCTATCTTTACACTGCTAATAGTTTGTCATGCTGACAATTAAGTTTGAAGACCACTGCCTTTTGCCGATCGCCATGTGACAATACGAGCGTCGAGTATCTAGGAACGTGTTCACCTACAACCTACAGTTACAAGACGCACATGAAGCCCACTCCTTACGGGAATGCCGTGTGTGACTGACATTCAAAAAGGAAGCTCTTACACCAGTACTTGAAATCCCAATTATCACTTCCCGTCTGACAGTTAGAATGCGTGGCTGTAAAAAAAATCGCGTATCTAACCAGTTTTCTGTTCCTATTCGTAAAGCCTTCCGTCAAAGCCTTTATTATGTTGGATTTTTTTTATTATTGATACCTGAACATAGATGAACAAAAATGTAGATATTATTTTTTGACATCTCATCAAAGATGAAGAAGAATATGGAAGTCTGGGCATTTACGGGGCTGACGACCGTCATAGGTGGTGTTCTATTCTCTCTGCCTACCCCTGCGGGGAAGCGGCGTGATGGTTAGTTAGTTAGTTAGTTAGTTACATCAACAAAAATCAACAAAAGTAAGCAACAACTTGTTTCAACAAATAATTTCAATTTCAAAAAATAATTAAACAATACCTTTTCTTCAAAATGCAAAAACAACATTTTCTGCCCTGTAGCGAGTAAAACATTAATCAAAAATGGTAAATATTAAGTTAAAAAATATGCCGCTTTTGCTGGGATATAGTACATTTTCTGGGCTTCAGAAAACATGCACAACTGGAAAATTGACGATTTTTGATATATGACGTTGTTGAAAGTCATGTATAAAATGTACATAAATATTGTAATACCAGGGAGGCATAAAGGTATAAAGGTAAGTGGAATGCTGAACACTATACCGTTCCGTTGAATGTCTCGGCGGCGACGGTACCGTGACGCCGCGCTTTCCGTCACATTCTCGTGAGAACTCGGGTAACGAGATCCGCCGCGGCCAGTGTTGCCAGCCTTCTAGCGGCGAGCACTTGCCGCTCGGGCAATTAGGAAAAATGCCGGCGCAATTGGATAACCTTGCCCTTTCGACCCAAACTGACAGCGTTCATAAATTTGACACGTCCCTGTTCGTAAATTTGACGCGTCCCTGTTCGTAAATTTGTCAAATGTCAAGGAATTAGAGCCGTATCTACGAAAATCCAAGAGGATAAATTGAGAGAAGTTTTCGAAACTTTGTAGGTAGTGATTCGATTATGGATAATTGATGATTGAGAGTGATATTTCAAGGACGCGTCACGTTTATTAGGCACATTTCGTTACATAAGAGAGAAGAAAGATACAGTATAACGTAGAGAGAATGAGAAAGAGATACTTTACAACTGTACTTAATCCCATATAGTACTTATACATCTACTACTACTACTCTACTACTACCATCACGACGTTTCCTTGCAGAGATAGGGAAAGAGGATATAACGCCTTATTCGTCTTTCTTGACATACACTTCTAGCTTTCTTCATATTCATATCTCTAGTCATACATGCCCTCCAATTACTTAGACTTTTGATCGGACCAGATTTTTTGTTTTGATTGATCTGGTCGTGCCAAAAAGTATTTTTTGACCGTCCTAGTTCTTTTCTCCTACTTAAATTCAGGTATGCAACCCTTAGTGCCCTAGTTATTGCTACTATAATCCTTTTCCTACCTACTATTTATAATTTTTTCATGTATTTTCATAAATCCACATCAGGTTTGAAATGATTCCCTTTGCACTATAAAGGCACGGAAAAGGTTCAATAATGTTTATATCGCAAATCATTGTGTCGGGTTGTGGTCCCGTGGTTAGTGTCGCGGACTCTTAAGGTTCGAACCCACTCTACCACCACAATTTGATACCTATTTCTAATAATGAGCCGCTTAGGCTCACATTAATAGTATGAAATTGAAATATTTGTGTATATAATAAAAACACAAATATTTTTCTTTTAATTAAAAATAAATAAATAAAAAATATTTAGTGCGTCCCGATCTGACATCGCTCACTTCTTTCAACAACGTCATATTTCAAAAAACTCGATTTTTCAGGAGATCCTTTTTTAGGTTTAAAAATATAATGAAATGTATTGAAAACAAATATCAAGCCACTTATTGAACTTTTTACTGTGCAACAGATCATTTTAGGTAAAACCTGAAGGTTTTTTCTCCATTTGAAAAATATTTAGTGAATTTAAAAAAATAATTTAACAATGCCTTTTCTTCAAAATGCAAAAACACTTTCTGCCCTGTAGCGGGTAAATATTAAGTTAAAAATATGTCGCTTTTGCTGGGATATAGTACATTTTCTGGGCATTCCGAAAACATGCACAACTGAAAATTGACGATTTTTTTTACATATGACGTTCTTGAAAGGAGTGAATGATATCTCTGTTCATAAATTAGTCAATATCTCTCGCGTGCGTGTTCGTAAATTGCCCGACAGATTCAATTTGGATGTCGACGCCTACCGCGCGACGCTCGAGGTGACAGATGAGGAGAAATTTGGTCTGATCGTTGTAATCATAGACGGAATTACGTGATTCGTGATGAAGTTAGTGGCATAATTTGACGGGGGTCAATGGTAGCCGTGGAAGAGCGTGTCTAAATGCAATATTCATGGACATAATAGAGCTGGATGCGCGTCAAACCCGTTTTTTAAACACTAAAGATTAACCCATTTTGACCCCTCTAGGGTTATAATAAACTGTATAGAGTAAGTTTTGTAGTACGTTTACGTAGTAAGTAGATTCTATTTTGTCCGCCTCCATAGTGTAGTGGTTAGCGCGCTAGGCTACCATGCTGGAGGTCCCGGGTTCGATTCCCAAGAGGGTCAAAATAAATTTTAGTGATTTTTCAGTCTAATATTTATTTAATATGACCCTGGACTGGTACCTGAAGCGGAAGGTTGATCACCTTTCCTTCGTGCATTAAACGATCAAGATAACACTGCTTTTATACGATGCAGTGCCCTATGCACCACTGTGGTGCGGATAAGGGTTAGAAGTATAGAGTAAGTGTAATCTATTTTTGTTTGAATTTTTTAAATAGATTAGATTTTTTTAAAGTTGAGCATTCAATATCCTGTTTTAACTTAAATGCATGATCCAATTAAAAAAAAATATGAATAAAACTCAGATGGTGTGCGGAAAAATGATGTATGAAAGATGTTCGAATGGTGATATAAGATATGCTAGGCTGAGATAAGCATTATCTATAAAATTAAGAGGTACAGTCAATACAATTCAGTACGCGACCGACCATTTTTTTAGAATATACGTATTTGGAAATTTGTTTTTTTTTCAAAGAACATATTGAAAAAAAAAATCTTTTTTTAACTCCTTACCTTTAATAACTCTTCTTTTCAAAATCACATATTTATTTTTTAAAAAAAACTTACTTTTTCAATACAAAAAGGTGTTATAAGCAAAAAAAATATTACGTCTTATCTCGCCTTACGATAGGTACGTCGAGATGCTTAGGTCATGTAAATCGAATGAATGAAGGAAAAAACAGTAAACCAAATTTATGAAGCGAATGTGTTTAGAAAAAGTGGCAAAGGAAGACTCAGGAAAACTTGCATGATCAAGTATTTCAAATACTTGAAAGTGGTCAGTTCAGGTGTCGGAATAATCGGCGGGTATGTATCTATGGGAGACGCACGACTGTGCAAGAGCCGAAGATTGTTTGCAAAGAAAGATTAGTGTGGCGTTCTATTTCTCTTTGCCTATCTCTGCAGAGAAGCAGCGTGATGGCTAGTTCATTAGTTCTTCTTCTTCTTCTTCATGAGCCCTCTGACCTCCACTGCTGGATATAGGCCTCTTCCCCTTCTTTCCATTTCCTCCGGTTGGTTGCTGCTTGCAGCCAGTTTTTACCCCCCACAGCGACAATATCGTCGGACCATCTCTTTTGGGGTCTTCCGACACCTCTTTTGATCTAACAAGGTCTCCATCGTAGAATTCTTGGGGTCTATCTTGTGGCTATATGTCCTGCCCACTGCCATTTGAGTTTTGCCACGCCATCCATGATGTCCTCTACTTTGGTTTTTTTCCTGGTATATTCATTTATCCGCCTCCGTGGTGTAATGGTCAGCATGTTTAGCTACCATGCTGGAGGTCCCGGGCTCGATTCCCAGGGGGGGGGGGTGAAAATAAATATTGGTGATTTAACACTGTAATATTTATGTAATATTACCCTGGACTGGTTCCTGAAGCGCAAGAGTGATCACCTTGCCTTCATGTAAGTAATGATCAAGATAACACTGCGTCAATTTGATGCAGTGCCCTATGCACCATTAGGTGCGGATAAGGGTAATAAGTATAAGTATATTAATTTTTAATTGAATTAAAAATGAATATACTAATTTATTTGATTAAAAATGAATATATCGCAGGCGTACAGGAGAAAGTGACCAACTAACATAACGTAAAATGTTCAGGATGGCCATTTAAGTCACTTTTGCTTGGCAAGAAAATACACATGAATGCAGTTAGTCATTTTTAACAAGTCAGTATATTATACTTTCAATATTTAAATCGCTTTTGGATTTTTTCAGGGCTATATTAAGCTTATAAGTTTAAAGCTTGTAAGTGATTTAAGCTTATAAGTTTAAGCTTTTAAACTTTAAGCTTATATAATTTCTTATAAGTGATTTATTCACTGTAATATTTATGCAATACTACCATGGACTGGTACCTGAAGCGGAGGCTTGATCACCTTTCCTTCATGTGTCAACGATCAAGATAACACTGCGTTTATATGACACAGTGCCCTATGCATCATTGGGGTGCGGATAAGGGTTTTATTTTTATATTAAGCTAGTAAGATATCAAATAGTCAATCATTACGTGAATTTGTAAAAAATGCACTTGGTCACTTTCTACTGTATGACTACGATATATTAATTGAAAATGTACATTCATTTTTAAGGTAATTTAGTTAGTTTAATTTTTGTTTCATTCCTAGGCGGATTTAAAGAGTTAAAACTTCTTTAGCGCGTATTGGTGAAATGAACCAAATGATATAATTTCCTCCATTTTGTTGAAATTCATTATCATTGCATAACGCCAAGTAAAATGGAAGATGTAAAAGTACCCACAGAAATAAAATGACAATAAAAAATTCTCTCACCTTAGAATTTTAATTACAATTATATAATAAAGAAAAAATATTTTGCAATACATCACTCTGATGTAATTGTTTATATAATTTAGGTACCTACGTTTCTGTAATTAATATTTTAATTGCAAAATGTTTTCAAGTAATTTGGGATGTTGCTTCAATTATGTCTTATTAGAATATTCAGAATAAAACAAATAGATTATATAGTTGATCTGATGAAGGAATGGTTATTCTGAAACCGGTAGTCGTAAAGTAGATTGTTAGGTAATATATCCAAAATTTAAACACGGTTATTGGATTGAATTCTTATTTTATTTACATATACTTATATGATGTATGATGTCCGCCTCAGTAGTGTAATGGTCAGCACGCTCGGCTACCGTTCTGGAGGTCCCGGGTTCGATTCCCAGGGAAGGGTTAAATAAATATTAGTGATTTTTTAATTCTAATATTTATTCTATATTATCCTGGACTGGTAACTGAAGCGGAGGGCTGATCACCTTTCGTTAACGATCAAGATAACACTGCGTTTATATGATGCAGTGCCCTATGCACCATTGGGGTGTGGATAAGGGTTTGATTGATTGATACTTATATGATAATATGTGACGCGTTTCGCCTTATTAAGACATTATCAAACACTCTGGGTACTATGAGTGTTTGATAATGTCTTAATAAGTCTTTGAATAGTGTGGTTGTCAGTAATGGGTAGAATTGGTGAATGTTACAAGTGTGTAAAGTGATCACGTAAACCAGCCTATGACGGTCGTCAGCCCCGTAAATGCCCAGACTTCCATATTCTTCATCATCTTTGATGATATATCAAAAAAATAATATGAAAATAACTCCTGTAATTGGAGAAAATCCAGATTTTGTGAACAAGTATTTGGACACACTCTAAATGTTGTAAACAATGAAAGTATTTGTTATATCCATTGTAGATTTTAAATTAAATAATGGATTTGGGTCAAGATTCAAGATGGGTCTCTATTATCTGAAATGTCTCGGTCCATGAACACAATACTACACACACAAGTCACGACATAGCGAATCCAAGGATTTGTTGGGATGAATCCTAAATGGATTAATTAATGTAATTCATGTTTGGAATTGAAGCGAGTGCTTTAGAAATATGCCAAATCCATCTTTGTTAAGTCATGATTACTGCTATATATCGTGTACTGGCAAAAAACGTTAACTCGAAAATATGCAATTTTGTATATTATTTCGAGAAATAAAAATACTTTGTGTTCTGATCCACTCACATTTTTATTAACCAACTAGTTTCGGCAACAACCTGTTGCCCTCTTCAGGGTTACATTTATTACTATTATAAGTAATAAATGTACCTGACCTGCCCTCTTCAGGGTTACATTTATTACTATTATAAGTAATAAATGTAACCCTGAAGAGGGCAACAGGTTGTTGCCGAAACTAGTTGGTTAATAAAAATGTGAGTGGATCAGAACACAAAGTATTTTTATTTCTCGAAATAATATATCAATATGATCCACAAAGTTAATGCTTTCAATATTCAAAACATATGCAATTTTGACTTAATGATGCGCATTATAAAGCTCTCAACTTTATATAAACTGGCAAAATATACTAAGTAGTTTGAAATATCATACTTGTATGTGGTTTTAAAAGTAAATGCAACTTTAAAAGCGGGTATTTTATTCAGGCTAAAAGCTTTTAATAAGAGGAATTATTCAAACGGGGATTTTAGAGTTCACGTTTTTCGCCACTATTTTTTTTAGCATGGGTGTATTTGACATTTTTAAAGAATACCGATATATCATCTTATCTCATACTAGCATTTTTTTTTTCCTTTTTCACCTTTCGAACATCTATTATACATCGCTTTGCTGCACATTCATCTGAGAGATCGTATTTCGACTGCATTCAGTTTACTTTCATCCTTCTTTTGGGTACTCCGTGTTTCACTTCTATACATAAGGGTTGGTATTGTATCATGTATTTAGTACTTGTATGTCGTAAACCAGGCAATAGAAATTGATCTTCCTCGAAAGTTATCTAGAGGAAGGCCGAAAAAATCATGGATGCTGCAGAGAGATAACATGATTCGAAGGCATGGCCTAGGTGACGTTGTCCAGGACAGAAGAGGACCATGTAGGTCCTTCTGTAGGGGAGAGCTGACCCCAGCAGTCTACAAAGACGATAAGTTGGGATGGAGCCAGGAAGAAGAAGAAATATCTTAATCTATCTTATGGTTATCATTATACTATGTACGTATTCGAATACTATTTATCGTATCGCTCACTCCCTTCAACAACGTCATATATAAAAAAAAAACTTAGTAGTAAACTTAGTAGACTCAAAAAATCTGTGTTTGATTTAAATTTAATACATAAGTTAAAATGGAGTTCTACAAACTAAACGCCAAATCAATAAATAAATAAATATATATAAAAAAAAACTTAATTTTTCAGGAGATCTTTTTTAATGTTCAAAAATATAATCAAATGTATTAAAAATAAATATCAAGCCACTGATTGAACTTTTTACTGTACAACAGATAATTTTAGGTAAATCCTGAAGGTTTTTTCTCCATTTGAAAAATATTTAGATTATTAAATAAATAATTATACAATACCTTTTCTTCAAAATGCAAAAACAATACTTTCTGCCCTGTAGCGGGTAAATATTAAGTTTAAAATATGCCTCTTTTGCTGGGATATAGTACATTTTCTGGGCATTCCGAAAACATGCACAACTGGAAATTGACGATTTTTGAAATATGACGTTGTTGAAAGGAGTGAGCGGTACGTGCTGCTATAAACTGCTTTATCAATAATTAAATATTGTTTTTATGATGTAACGATTGAGTCGAGTTGTTGTAGTCTGTTGTCGAGATTATTGAGAATAATTGGGAACA
This sequence comes from Brachycentrus maculatus, assembly GCF_059751285.1. Taxonomy (NCBI): domain Eukaryota; kingdom Metazoa; phylum Arthropoda; class Insecta; order Trichoptera; family Brachycentridae; genus Brachycentrus; species Brachycentrus maculatus. The sequence goes on from NW_028281206.1 coordinate 1,735,928, forward strand.
ACCTTGACTGAATAATAGAGAATGGGTCATCGTGTACATTGTACATAATGTTCTTAGATATTGTTATATTAGATATTCAACAAAAAACAAATTACGAAATCAAATGTAGCTAGTATCGACATCGTGCGTGCATGTACGCGGTTCGATCAAAAAGTTAACTGAAATTATTTTTTTCACTCTAATATTTATTATAGTGTAATGGTCAGAACGCTCGGCTACCGTTCTGGAGGACCCGGGTTCGATTCCTAGGGGGGTAAGAATAAATATGAGTGATTTTTTCACTGTAATATTTATTCAATATTATCCTGGACTGGTACCTGAAGCGGAGGGCTGATCACCTTTCCTTCATGTGTAAACGATCAAGATAACACTGCGTTTATATGACGCAGTGCCCTATGCACCATTGGGGTGCGGATAAGGGTTTTTAATTATTATTATTAATATTTATTATTTTTTGACATCTCATCAAAGATAAGGAAGAATATGGAAGAATGGGCATTTACGGGGCTGACGACCGTCATAGGCTGGTTTAAGTGATCACTTTACACACGTGTAACATTAACCAATTCTACCCATTATTGACAACCACACTACTCAAATTCTTGGAAGTTTTAAATATAATATATGAACCAATGTTAACGCAGTGTTATCTTGATCGTTTACACATGAAGGAAAGGTGATCAGCCCTCCGCTTCATGTACCAGTCCAGGGTAGTATTTAATAAATATTAGAGTGAAAAAATCACTTATATTTATTTGACCCCCCCCCCCTGGGAATCGAACCCGGGACCTCCAGAACGGTAGCCGAGCGTGCTGACCATTACACTACAGAAGCGGACATAATAAGTAAGGTAAATAAATGCGACAACAATCTTTAAAAAATATAGGTTAAATCAGAAATATTATTATGTACAAAAAAACAAACTTTTTTATTTAATAAAATGTTTTTTTTTTTAAATTACTGTAATAAAATCATTCTACGTATTCTTTATAGTGATTTTAAAATAAAATTTTCATAATAAAATGGAAATTATATACTAACTTTTTTATTGAACCTCGTCGTATACAACGCACAACATATGTGTACATATGTAAGGGTGTGGCCGCTCGTGTAGTTTTATTTCTGGTTCCTACCTCAGTGAGATAATCGAATTTCTTGGTTTGCTCATTACCGAACCAAAGCTCGTCCTTTCTGCGCATGACGTCACGATACGACCGTAACCCAAATATTGAATGGTCTGCTCATTAATGAACCGAAATTCGTCGAGATATGACGGATGAGATTGTTCGACGTCTTACGCATGACATCGCACAATATGTTAACGTTGAAAACTTTATAATGCTGCATGATTGGTCGACATTATGCATATTTTCGAGTTACCGTTTCTTGCCAGTACACCCACGATAAATAAAAACATATTGAATTAGCTAGAAGAAACAAAAATTAACTAAATGATGTTTAAACCTTGTACATAATAAGCAAGGTAAATAATAAATTCAATTCACATCTAAAATAAAAACAAAAAGTACATCAACGATATCTTCTCTACTATCAGCAAGAAGCTCAGCATATCCACCGTACAAAAGGCAGCAGACAGTAAAATCTATTATTTGGAGAAACAAAATGACTTTGATTTTTGATCCACTCACATTTTTATTAAAAACCACTAGTTTCGGCAACAACCTGTTGCCCTCTTCTTCTTCTTCTTTCCATGTTCGCTCTCTAGGTGGAGCATATGGCCAACACGAGACGTCTCCAAGTCACACTGTCACGCGCCATCTCCTTGGCTTCCTCCCAGGTCAGTCCGCTGTCTCGAAGTGCCGCTGAGTATAGTCAGAAATGGTTGTCAGGAGTCTTCGGGGTTGGAAGAAGAGACATGAGAGGTTGATGGTCTCAGGTGCCATTCTAAGGACATGTCCCGACCATGTCCACCTTCTCCTCTTCAGGGTTTGTTTTATTGATCTAAAAAAAACAAAGTCATTTTATTTCTTCAAATTATATATTACAATGATCCACAAAGTTAATGCTTTAAATATATTTTTTAAAAGACAGTCAAATCGATCATTTCAATTTCCAAAACCTAGGATTTTAATATTCTTGGTAGCGATCTAACAATATTCAGTACAGAAGCAAAACAGTGTTTACATCATCGAAAATTAGAATAAAGCGTGTATTTATTATATCTGGTACCGGACCACCCGTCAGGTAATAATTTAGGTTGATCAGTATGATAATTGTATGACCATGCACTTGCATGCAGTGCGTAAGTAGGTTCCTACTTTCCATCGAGTAGGTACTACGAACTTACCCACATCTATCCCATTTTTACTATCCAGCCACACAAAATATATCCCAATTTTACCGTGTACGTGAGACTCGGTTTAAGTGATAGATCGTGCTGGCTGGAAACAGCGGTGTTCGCCTATATAGCGCTATTAGATGAATGGGAAACGTCAAAAGTCATGTCGGAAACAGGGCTAAGAAAACCGGTTTTTGTGTAAAATTATTATTGTTTTACGAGTAACTGGTGTGATTCCAGAAATAAAACGCGTCATCTTGTTTTAATGGTTTGCGTGGAGGCCAAATTTCGAGTCGTGTGAATATTGTGTATATTTTGTTTTAATGAAGTGGTCTTGCAAACGATTTTGGCCGAGTTTTAATCGAATAACCTTTAGAAATATTTTTTTAAATTTTATGTAATGTTTTATCAATATAATAGATGTCGCTTTTTTTATATAAAAATAGAATTTTTGTTTTTTATTATTTACAAAAATACATCAATTTTATACTATTTCTGTGAGCCTGAGCTCACAGTATTGTTAGAAATAGGTATTAAATTGTGGTAGAGTGGGCCCGAACCAAGAAACTCTGACTCAAGAGTCCCTGGCACTTACCACGGGACCACAACCCGACACGATCTTAAAAGATTTCTGCTAATTAAAGGAATAAAAAACCTTTTTCAATTTAAATTTCACTTGGTGAATACCAGTATTTCTGAAAATCTATTGTGACACGTGTTTCGATGCATTTCGCATAATTTTCAAACACGTATGTGAAGCTAAATCTAAATTAAGAGTTTCGTCTTGGGACGTTGGAGGATGAAGAGGAGGGGGTAGGAGTTGTTTATTGCAATGAAATACGTGTCACAATAGATTTTTAAGAAATAGTGGTATTTACTTAGTAAAATTAAGATTCAACGATGACTTAAAAGTCCATTATGCGGTCCGTTATTCTATCTGGGACCTGTGCTGTTTTGTAAAAAAAAATCACTAACCCTTCAGCACAATAAAAGGCATGACGACATCAATAAACCGACTTTATTTTTTGATCCACTCACAATTTTATTAAAAACCAACTAGTTTCGGCAACAACCTGTTGGCCTATTCAGGGTTTAGTTTAAATATATATATATATATATATATATATATATATATATATATATATATATATATATATATATATATATATATATATATATATATATATATATATATATATATATATATATATATATATATATATATATATATATATATATATATATATATATATATATATATATTTATATATATATATATATATATATATATATATATATATATATATATATATATATATATATATATATATATATATATATATATATATTTATATATATATATATATATATATATATATATATATATACATATATATATATATATATATATATATATTTATATATATATATATATATATATATATATATATATATATATATATATATATATATATATATATTTATATATATATATATATATATATATATATATATATATATATATATATATATATATATATATATATATATATATATATATTTATATATATATATATATATATATATAATATATATATATATATATATATATATATATATATATATATATATATATATATTCATGCATCTCCCCATTCATACCCGACGATCATCATATTATCATATCACGATGATGA